>NW_022609995.1:37500-65000 GCF_000309985.2 Brassica rapa | reverse complement strand
GGCCTTTGGCCACTGTTCATGGTCGGATTTGGATGTTCTAGTGTGTTTCGTTGGAAACGGTTTATGGGAATCTATTAGTTGGGATTTATCAGGGATTATCATGAATTTTATTTAGGTTTTGGGAATTTATTTGAGTATGTTGGTTTGGACAGGTTATAGATTATAAGTAGCCAAACCATGCTTATCTAGACTTGATGTTAGGATATCGGCCTTATGAATGTGCATTGTGTCTTGTGTGGTTTCAGGATCGGACATGGACCGTGGTAAGGGAAAGGCACCGTGAAGACTCAGGCCATGGGAAGATGTGTGGTGAATGGGTGATTGTAGATAGATGTGAAATACTGATAGCCTATTGTGCAACTTGTGAACTTATGTTAGACTAAGTGTGTATAACTTATTAGGACGGACCTAAGAATGATGTATGAATCTCAGTTTATATTTATACAGTTGATTTGCCCCTTATGTTTCCTTGTTTAGATTTATTCTATTGAACCTCAGTTGAATTGAATTGAATTTAGAAAGATAAGATTTAAAACTTGATTCACTAGGACTTAGATTGAAAGGTTAAGGCCGCAGATCAGTTTGGGCTTAAGAGCCGGGATCGGGTCTTACAAGTTGGTATCAGAGCAAGCTTGATTCTAGGATTGGTTTGGGTTATGTGTTCACCACACATCCAACTGCTGGGTCTCACGGGTTGTTTGTGTTTGTTTAGTTTGATGTTGTTTTGCTTAGTTCTAATCATGAGATGAGGTTTATACGTTTGGACTAACACTAAGTGTTTTTGCCTAAGGGAACTAAGCGGACTAAGTCCCGGATAGGCAAGGAAGCAGCTGGTGGTTCTAGACCGGTCATAGGAGATGGGGCCAACCCCACTCAAGTGTTACCAACCCAGACGGGGCTGGTTAATGAGGTGACCGGGGAACCCTTAGCGACGTTCCTGCCTACTGAGGTTCAGGTTGATAACCTGGGCGAGCAACAAGAAGAGGGACGGGAGGAGGAAGGTGATTCCTCACGTGCAGGTGATGGATGTGGTTAAGGCCATGGGCACTCAGATGTTGGCTTTCACGCAGGCATTTACCCCTTTTGTGAACTCATCGGTTGGCCAGATCACCCCAGCTCAGGCCACGGTTCAGGCAACACAGAGAGCAGCTAGGACAGCTGGGACAGCAGCTGGTGTAGCTCGAACAGCTGTCAGGACCGCCGAGGACCGACCAACGGTCGAAGCTTAGGTAATGGAGATCGATCCACCAGCTCGTCCAGTTAGGAGAGTGGATTACTTTAGCCTTCTAGCTCACATCTCCAAGCTGGGTACGAAGCAGTTTGCTGGTAGTTCTTATCCCATTGAGGCAGACGAGTGGAGGAGCAGATTGGCTCGGAATTTCAGCTCAACTCGTTGCGCAGAGGAGTACAGGAAGGACATTGCGGTTCACTTCCTGGAAGGTGACGCACATAACTGGTGGTTTGTTCTGGACAAACGCACCAATGGGACAATTGAGCGGTTCTCAGACTTCGACGTGGAGTTCAACCACAAATACTTCCCGGCTGAAGCTTGAGACCGTCTGGAGTCTTAGTTCCTAGACTTGACTCAAGGACGCATGACAGTACGTGAGTACAAAGAGAAGTTCAACCGGCTCAAACGATATGTGGGTAAGGAGTTGGAGGAGGAGAAGGTACAGATACGTAGGTTTGTTCGAGGCCTAAGGGTCGAACTTCGAACCTATTGCTCTGTTGGTCACTTCCAGACAGTGTCTGAACTGGTGGACCGCATGGCTATGGTGGAGACTAACTTGGCCGAAGAGGCCAAACTGAAATCTAGGGGCCACACGGCTTCTAGTGGATCCGGAAGCGACCGGAGGGGAAAGAGGGACACGGCCGAAGGGGGCAAGGCCTCAAGTGATAGGCCGGAGTGTCCTTCATGCGGAAGGCATCACGGTGGAGAGTGTTGGAAGGAAAAGGGGGCTTGCACCCGTTGTGGCAAGATGGGGCACTTTGCTCGAGACTGTCCTGGACGGTCGGAGAACCGTGGACAGGGCTCGGGGAGTGACCCCAGAAGCTGTCATTACTGCAGCAAGACGGGACACCTATGCTGGGAATGTCCCAAGATGCAATCTGATGCTAAAGGACGTGGGGAGGCCAGCAAGCCAAGCCAGGCCCGAGGTCAGACCTTAGCACCGCGTGTGTATGAACTGACCAAGGACGCAGCAGAGGCTGGACCGTTCCTAGCGATCACTAGTAACATTCTAGATCCATTCTTTTTCAATTCAGTAGATTGGCATGGTACGGAACTTAGAATGGATTAGATGATTAGAAAAGGGGGGGGGGTCTTATGTAGGGACCCTATGTATTGGTGGTGTGAAAACACACATACTGTTTGATACTGGAGCTACACACAGCTTTGTGAGCCCAGATAAGATCGGAAAAGGGTTGTTCCAGATGGGAACGGAGGATGATCCTTGCATAGTGAATGCGGCCGGTGGGCAAGTAATGCATTCATTAGGGCGAGTAAAGGATATCCCAATAGTAATCCAGGATAGAGTTATATGGCATGTGGATCTGGTTGTTGTCTGCTTAAGAATCACTGTGAAGGGTGCAGTTTGAGAGTGGGTGTGGACCCCCGATCAGGTTCCAAGGTATTCGTCCGACCTCTGGATGCTTAGTGATATCAGCAGTCCACGTGGAACGGATGCTTGAGAAGGGTTGTGAGGCCTTTTTGGTCACAATCGCCACTAAGGAGGTTGTAGGGGCTGGTGACCCGGACGGGATTCTGCTGGTTAAAGAGTTTGAGGATGTGTTTCGGGCACTACAAGGCATTCCCCTTGATAGGGCTGACCCGTTCATAATAGAACTAGAACCAGGGACGGCCCCAATGTCCAAAAGTCCATATCGTATGTCTCCGGCCGAGATGGCCGAGCTAAAGAAGCAACTGGAAGAGTTGTTGGACAAAGGGTTCATACGACCAAGTGTCTTGCCTTGGGGAGCACCAGTTCGTTTTGTGAAGAAAAAGGATGGTAGCTTCAGGCTGTGTATTGATTACCGAGGGTTGAATAGGGTTACTCTGAAGAACAAGTACCCATTACCCAGAATTTATGAGCTGTTGGATCAGCTCAAAGGGGCCAAATGGTTTTCCAAGATTGATTTAGCCTCAAGGTATCATCAGATCCCAATTGAGCCTAATGATATCAGGCAGACGGCATTCCGGACCAGGTATGGCCACTATGAGTTTGTGGTTATGCCATTTGGTCTAACCAATGCACCAGCTGCATTCATGAAGATGTTGAATGGTATCTTTCGAGATTTCTTGGATGAATTTTTAATCATCTTCATAGATGACATACTTGTATATTCCAGAAACAAGGAAGACCATGAGAAGCATCTCAGGACCATACTAGGACGTTTGAGGGAACAGAAACTCTTTGCCAAACTAAGCAAGTCTAGTTTATGGCAGAAGAGCATTGGGTTCCTCGGACACATTGTGTCTGATCAGGGCGTGTCAGTAGATCCGGAGAAGGTTCAGACTATACGAGATTGGCCGCAGCCTAGGATATGCTGTGAAGTTTGCCTGGAATGAAGGGTGTGAGAAGTGTTTCTCAGCTCTAAAGGATATGCTGACGAATGCACCAATATTGGTATTGCCGGAGGCAGATCAACCTTATGTGGTCTATACAGATGCGTCCATCACTGGGTTGGGGTGCGTCCTGACTCAACATGGGAAGGTGATTGCTTATGCTTCGAGACAGCTGGGAAAGAATGAAGGGAATTATCCGACCCATGATCTACAGATGGCGGCCGTGATGTTTGCTTTAAAGATATGGAGATCGTATATGTATGGAGCCAAAGTCCAGATTATCACTGATCATAAGAGCTTGAAGTACATTTTCACTCAGCCTGAGTTGAACTTGAGACAAAGAAGATGGATGGAGTTTGTTGCTGATTATGATCTGGACATAGCATGCCATCCAGGCAAGGCTAACCTAGTGCATGATGCCTTAAGCCGGAGACGGGCATAGGTCTCGGCCGAAAGAGAAGCGGATGAACTAGAAGGGATGGTTCGGTCACTACATCTAAATACCTTGGTTGGACGTAATGAGCTATTGGGATTAGAGGCAGTGGATCAGGCCGATCTACTTACCAGGATACAGCAGGCCCATAGTTTGGATGAGAACTTGCAGAAAGTGGCTCTTAACGACAAGACGGAGTATCAGATCACAAGCAGCGGAACAATCTTGGTGAATGGCCGAGTAAGCGTTCCAAACAGCAAGGAGCTTAAAGAAGAGATTATGAGTCAGGCTCATAAGTCAATGTTCTCAGTCCACCCCGGGCTGAATAAGATGTATAAGGATTTAAAAAGGTACTATCACTGGGTAAGGATGAAAACAGATGTGGCCGAGTGGGTGGCGAGGTGTCCTACTTGCCAGCTTGTGAAGGCCGAACATCAAGTGCCCAGTGGTATGCTCCAGAATCTCCCCATACCAGAGTGGAAGTGGGATCACATCACAATGGATTTTGAGACCGGTTTTCCTACGACCAGGAACCAAAAGGATGCGGTTTGGGTGGTGGTTGACAGACTAACCAAGTCGGCCCACTTCTTACCAATACAGAGAGGAGATTGAGTGGATCAAATCGTGAGGATTTACTTGGACGAGATAGTACGTCTGCATGGAGTGCCGGCTAGTATTGTCTCGGACAGAGACCCTAGGTTCAACTCTTACTTCTGGCAGGCTTTTCAAAAATTCTTAAGAACAAGAATGAACATGAGCACAGCCTATCATCCTCAGACGGATGGGCAGTCAGAGAGGACAATCCAGACATTGGAAGACATGTTAAGGGCCGTGGTGTTGGATTGGGGCGACTCATGGGAAAAGCATCTACCCTTGGTCGAGTTTGCCTACAACAACAGTTTCCATACTAGCATTAGGATGTCACCTTATGAAGCACTATATGGACGGCCTTGCAGGATGCCATTATGCTCGACCCAAGTGTGGGAGAGGAGCATGTTGGGTCCTGAGATAGTGGAAGAAACCACTGAGAATATAAGGTTCTTAAAGGAGAAAATGAAAGAAGCATAGGATCGTCAAAAGAGTTATGCAGATAGACGGAGGAAACATCTTGAGTTTGAAGTTGAATACTTGGTCTATCTCAAGATGATCACATTCAAAGGGAGGGCTAGAGTTTCTGGCAAAAGAAAACTAAATCCTAGGTACTTGGGTCCGTTCAGAATCATAGAAAGAGTTGGGGCTGTGGCTTATAAGTTGGAACTGCCACCAGCCATGGATGCGTTCCATAACGTGTTTCATGTGTCCCAACTCCGAAAATGTTTGTCTGATCAGGACATAATATTACCCGAGATCCCCACGGATTTGGATAAGAATCTGACTCTAGAGACGAGGCCGGTCCACATAGTGGACCGAACAGAAAAGACAACAAGGAAGAAGCCAATTCCCATGATCAAGGTCGTGTGGGAATACAATGGCAAGGATGTAATCACTTGGGAAACAGAGGCAACGATGAAGGCCGAGTATCCTGAGTGGTATGATCAGGTGGTCCGCGAGGAAACACATGATGAGGATTCGAGGACGAATCCATCCCAAGTGGGGGAGACTTGTCATGTCCCCGGTCCGAAATAGGATCGTTGGGACGAGCCATGGTGCGGGAGACGCACCAGTCAGGTCATTAGACCAGTAGACAAGCGTATCATGGCTCAGACATAGGGTTAAGGGCATCAAAGTGTTGAGACTTAACCAGGGTGAAGAAGGAATGGGTTTAATAGAGATGGACGAGTGATGTGGGAGATGGACGGGACAGCGGCCGAGCTTGGGAAATGGACAGGACAGCTACATAGCGACCAAGGGCCCGTCCCGCTCGGTCGCTACTCGTCCCGCTCGGTCGCTACGTAGCGACCGGGCTCGAACCAAAGTTTAGTCGCTGTGTAGTGATCGAACTCCTCCGACCATCGATACAACACCAATCCGTGCATTCTCGTCAAACCTTCAAATGCTATCTCCCGAAGACCGTAGCAAGCTCAGTCCATGCTTTCCGCTATTCTAACTCATCGATCAAACTTCGCGGATTAGAAACCGTGGAAAGTTCGTTCTTTATCAAAAGAAATCGTAGCAAACGTGTCGAGTCGGAAGACGGCCCAAAGGGACCTAAAACACGACTCGAGGCCCATCCTACGATTTCTTAACCAAAAGCCCGTAAACCGCAGCACGGTTTACGCTTGGTCCACAAGGAAGGATAAATGTCAAGTTTCCGCGGATAAATACGAAAGTTTTGAAGATAATTGTGAAGATCGGGAAAAATGGAATATCTCCATTTTTATGCTATGACGGCTAAAGGGCAGAAGAGTAAAAGCGTAAACCGACCTTGGAGCTAGTATATAAGGAGTCCTAGGCGAGGAGCATAAAAAGAACTTTTTCAGAGCAAACGTAGCACTTAGAGCAATTTAGGCAATTTTCCGTTTTTGTTATTTCGAGCTGCGACTCAATTAGGTTTAGCCGTCTTAGGGTTGCTAGAACTAGGAATCTCGCCGACAGCTCTCGAGCCCAGGCTTATACCTTGTTGTAAACGCTCATACGCAAATTCGGAATAAGATCTTCTTTGCTCTCTTTTTTGATTTCTTATTATTTATTGTTGTTATTCTCGTGTTCTGATTGCTTGACGTGTGGTAATTAGCAGATATCCGGGTCCTCTGGGAAATTAGGGTTTTCCTAGTTTCCTTATTTAAATGGAAATCGACAGTGCGAATTTCGGTTCCCACAGTTTGGTGCTAGAAGGAGGAGGGGGGTACGGATCAATCTAACCCGTAAAAGCCACATCACTCTCAATCAGACATGTCAGCTAACGACGCGGATAACGTGAAAACTCCTCTTAACGGAGGCAGCGGCACCGATCTCCACTCTCCAGTAGCGGACGTATCCGCGGCCAACGCACAAGCCAACGCCGTGACGCTCGAGGAGTTTAAAAAGATGTTCGCCACCTATGAGAAAAGGTCGGAAGAACAGGATAAGCTCGTGAATACCTTGACCAAACAGGTTGAAACCTTAACGGCAAGGACCCAAGCAATCCGTCCCCGCGGAACCACCAAGATCCGGGGGAAGAGGCTCGACTTCGCTACCCCACTCGATAGATCAGGAGTCGCGCAGGAACGACCTTCCGGTCAAAACCCTAGCGAGAAATGTCCCATCGAAAAGGGGAACCCTGAAAATCTTCCGCCCCCTGCAAAGGACTCGGAGGATAACGAAGCCGAACACATTGACCTGGATCCTAGCGATGTCTCCAACAACACCGACGAAGACGTCGACAGACATCCAAGAAGGACCAGAAGCCGATCCGCTCGGGAAGGCTCCCCGCTCGAAAAACCAATGACGGAAGAAGAGGAAGTCGCCTATTGGAACGAACAAGAGGAGCTGGCTGAAAAGCAAACCGAGCTCACTCGCAGTAAACGCGGACAAGCTTGGAAATCCACTGACGAGACATCGGATATCCGCGATCTTCGTGACTACATCACCAAGACTGCGGCAGAAGTGAGAGCGGTAAAGTCTCAAATATCATGCTACTAGTGCTGCCCCCGAGATCGATCGACTGCTGGAAGGAGCTCGAAAGACCCCCTTTACCAGTCGCATTTCGGACATGAGGGTGTCCGATCCGGGAAAAATCAAAGTACCGAAGTACGATGGTACGGCCGATCCAAAAGCGCACCTTCAGGCTTTCCACATCGCGATGGGAAGAGCAAGACTGAAGGACGTCAAAAAAGATGCCGGCTATTGCCGCCTGTTCGTCGAAAATCTTGAAGGAGCAGCGCTCGAATGGTTCGCACGCCTTCGTCGCAACACCATCGGGAGTTTCCGACAGCTCGCATCGGAATTTCTCAAACAGTACTCTGTGTTCATAGACAGAGAAACTTCCGATGTTGATCTCTTGAGTCTCTCCCAGAGGGAAGATGAACCCCTCCGTGAGTTTATCAGTCGGTTCAAGCTGATAATGTCCAGGGTCAGCGGGATAAGCGACAAAGTGGCCATCGACGCGCTGAGAAAGACGCTCTGGTACAAGTCGAAATTCAGAAAGTGGATAACTCTCGACAAACCGCGAACGATCCAGGACGCCCTCCACAAAGCGACGGACTACATCATAGTCGAGGAAGAAACTAAAGTCTTATCGTAAAAACATAAGGCGGCAAGACCATCCTCGAAAGACGTGGATCCGAAAGGGAAAAAGAAGAACTCTCGTAACGACAAGTACGTCCATCACGAGGGGGAATATCTCTAGGGGCGCATAACTATGTGATCAATTCGGATCAGGGCCGGACCACGGGCAACACATGGACTCGGAATCAAGGGTATGACGAAAACACCTTCTGCGAGTTCCACCAATCCCGAGGACACTCCACGACCAACTGCAAAGTCTTGGGAGCAAGACTGGCCGCGAAGCTACTCGCTGATGAGCTCTCGGAAGTAACTAGCGTCAAGGATCTCATCCTCGATTCTGATCGCCCTCCAAGATGGACAGAAATCCGCCCGCTGAAAAATCCCCTCAACGAAACCAGCCTGGGGATAAACGCGGTAGGAGGCCGGACGACAAGGGGAACGATAACAATCGTCGCAGAGTCAACATGATCATCGGAGGATTACAATACTGCGGCGATACTGTGTCGGCCATCAAGGCTTACCAACGGAAGGCAGAGTCGAGTGCAAATTGGCCTACATGGTCTCCTCCTCGTGATGGCCAAAATTGCTCGATCACCTTCACAAAGGAAGAAGCCGGCGGCATCGACCAACCTCACTGCGACCCGCTCGTCATAGATCTCGTCATACGAGATTTAGAGGTCGGAAGGGTACTCGTCGACACGGGAAGCACGGTCAACGTAATCTTCCGCGACACTCTCAAGCGGATGAGCATCAAACTCAGAGAAGTAATTCCGACGCCAAAACCACTCACGGGTTTTTCAGGCGAAGTATCGATGACTCTTGGATCGATCCAATTGCCAGTCATGGCCAAGGAGATCACGAAAATCATCGAGTTCGCGGTGGTCGATCATCCCGCTATCTACAACGTGATCATGGGAACCCCATGGCTTAACGCCATGCAGGCAGTTCCGTCAACCTACCACCTGGGTCTCAAATTCCCAACCCCAAGCGGAGTCGCGGCCATCTGGGGATGCTAAAAACAGTCGCGGCTATGCTTCCTCGCAGAGCACAAGTTAAGGCAAATCACGACTTCTGCAGCTGTAAACGGCAAGCGCACGAAGATAGACCGATCTTCGGCCAAAAGCGCCCCGGGAAAAGACGAATTAAAATCGTTTACCGACGCAAACGCATCGGACATCGAAGTTCGACACAAGTCTGAAGCCCACGCTACAACTCAACCGGAACACCCGGAAAATAGCGTCGACCCAGCCACGATCGACATGGTCAAGGCGGACATCGCGACGTCTACCGCCGAGTAAGAACACTCGCGGCATGAAACAGAACTACGAGATGGCTTGATCCTCGAAAGGGGTACGTAGGCAGCTCGTCAAAAGACGAGTTCAGCTATCCCCCTCTCTAAACAGGGGGGGGGGTGTGGGTGCGTATACTCGTATACTCCCACTTAGAAAAATCGCCATTATTGTAATCGAGTTTTTAGAAACTTCAAAAACTTTTACTACAATATACGTTGTCCTTTATATCGAAAACGTTTACGCTTCAGTAAAACACAAAAGAAACTTTCAGGACACGCCTGGAAACATTAAGACTCTTGTCTGCGGCCTCATCCGGCCCAAAAATCGTAAAAATTATCATCTTTCAAACACGCAAGGATACACGTATAGTCCCCGAGGATAATACTAAAAAATTGTCCGAACGCGACCATCAAAACCTTACACCCCGTTCGTCGATTGGCCCCGACGAACACGCTAGCCGTCTTAAACAAAAGCAATTCGATCACTCTTTTGATCTTCAAAACGTCTAGCACAAAGACAAAAGCGCGCTACAACAAAAATCCGAAATTTTGGTCTAGCACTTCCAGTTGACTCTGAGAAGATACTCGATTCGTACCATACAAGTCATATAAGCCGAGAACCTATCGCGGACTTTAAATCGGTACGAGTCAGGAAGAAATCGCAACAGGAAAAACGATAGGCGGCTAGTCACCGCACAAACCTTAACCGAAAGTAAACCTAGGTCTTGCCCTAAACCCAACGGTCTGGTCTCAAACATCTCAAGGCATGATATCTAAAAGATACGAGATCCTAAACCATGTCTCTCCGTTCGTGTCTCAATGTTCTCGAAAATCGTAACGATAAGTAAACTTTTACGAAAAAATCACGAACGAACCAACAGATCGAACATCTCATCGGAATTAAATATGAGACGACAACTCATATTTACTTCGAACCTACTCAGGAAAATTCGAAAAACGAATCATTCATATAAAACCGCGTAAAGCGGTAAGGGGATTCGAAGCCACGAACGGCCAGTCCTGGAAAATTTAAATACGGCCATCTGGGCCTAAACGAAATCCAAATTTAAAAGGCCACACTCGGCTAAAAACAGATAAACGATAATCCAATTCAACCATCAACGCAAAGGATCGGTCCGTCCAATCGCTACCTTCTCACCCACCAAAGATGGGATCCTCAACGGTCGGTTCTGCATCATCCTCAATCTCGGTCGGCCTTTGACGACTGCTCTGCCTAGTGGCATAGACAGCAGGCAAGGAGGTATCTTCAAAAAACACCCCCATGTCATCATCAATCGACGAACTGAAACGAGATCGATGAGCTTCGACTGCAGCGCGGACCCTCGCGGGAGAAAAGTGACCCCAAAACAGTGGGCCACCACGGAGAAGGTTTCGAACGACGCATAGATCTTCCGGAAAAGGGGGAATCGGGTTGTGCACTACAAAATAAACATAGTTCAGATATAAAGTAAAAAACGGGTGGTAAGAAAACAACGAGCGATCATTCAACACGTTACCTCCTACCCCCCCCCCCCCACAGTCGCCTAAACGATGGAAGGCACTCCGCGGCGACCGAGGCATGATCCAATCTAACGTAAAAAAAATAACTCTTCCATCCACGATCGCCCTGTGGGAATCCTTTCAGGACTTCCATAAAAGTACACGGTTTAAAAGCATATAGACGATCAGTCCCAACACGAGACAGGGTAAGGAAAGCTTCGAGATAATCAGCAGTAAGCTCCATGCCTCGCTCATATCCCAAGACTAGCAACCTAACAAGATGCTTTATACCGCGGGGAGAGATCTGACTTATCGAAACTTCCAACCGGTTTAGAAACTCTACTATAACCGACGGAATGGGAAACCATAGGCGAGCACGCATCAGATGCTCCTCGTACAAAGTAAAAAAGCCTTCGGGAGGCTTGTCAGCCCTCTCCCCCTCGAGGGGTAATCGAAAGTCCACGTTTTCTGGAACGTGACAGAAGCTTCGTACGGTTCCAAGGAATGGAAGGGTACACCTGCTCGGTCTCCCAACGACCCTTTCCGAAAAAGGCCTCATGGGAACCCACGGCTCGGGAGGCGGTCCTTCAACATTGCACATAGCCACCCAATATGTGTCGGCCTCAGCGGGGTCAACAGAGTGTGCCACGAACTCGATCTCTTGGACAACCTCACCGCGTCCATCACGGACAGTTCCGCGATTGAAGATAGTGGGCCGAGCATCTCCCGAAATCCCTCGAGACATTCTCAACAAGCAGGAAAGGGAAAAATCTCAATAATAGAGAGAGAAAGTTGAAGGATCCTTTCACTCTTAAACTTTGAGAAGATAATGAAGTAAAAATCTAGAAACAAGTTATCTCCCTTCTTATAGGCATGAGGATTTACTATTCAAGCTCGGACTATCGGATATTAATTCCATCCATCACGCCTAACTTGCCAAACATGCCTAACCGCACGCTAGGATCCTACGATGCATGATCCTAACGGGCTGGGGGGCTAACTGTTGGGGTCAAAAATGGTTACGACGGAATTACCACCCAAAAATCCTCGGAGATCGTATTTCCGAAAGAGATAGTAAAAAGAAAGATATAATTTTCGTAAAATATAACCAATACGAAGTTTTTACGAAGAAGTATCCTTGAAGATTCAAACCAAACAAACCAAGCTCGGTCGTTGCGTAATTACCGTGCATACACGCCGTCCGGTCGCTACGTAGCAACCAAGTCCGGGCCGATATCGGCCGCTACATAGCGACCGAATGTCCGACCCACTCAGTCGCTACGTAGCGACCGAGGGCTCGTCCCGCTCGGTCGTTACGTAGCGACCGAGCTCGAGGTGAAGCTCGGTCGCTACGTAGCGACCGTGCCCGTGCCAAGCTCGGTCGCTACGAACGTCTGTCTCGCTCGGTTGCTACGTAGCGACCGAGCTCAGCCAAGCTCGGTCGCTACGTAGCGACCGAGCGCTCGTCCCGCTCGGTCGCTATGTAGCGACCGAGCTCGAGCCAAAGCTCGGTCGCTACATAGCGACCGAGGGCTCGTCCCGCTCGGTCGCTACGTAGCGACCAAGCTCAAGCCAAAGCTCGGTCGCTACATAGCGACCGAGTGCTCGTCCCGCTCAGTCGCTACGTAAGCGACCAAGCGCTTGTCCCGCTCGGTCGCTACGTAGCGACCGTGCTCGAGCCAAAGTTCGGTCGCTGTGTAGCGATCGAACTCCTCCGAACATCGATACAACACCAATCCGTGCATTCTCGTCAAACCTTCAAATGTTATCTCCCGAAGACCGTAGCAAGCTCAGTCCATGCTTTCCGCTATTCTAACTCATCGATCAAACTTCGCGGATTAGAAACCGCGGAAAGTTCGTTCTTTATCAAAAGAAATCGTAGCAAACGTGTCGAGTCGGAAGGCGGCCCAAAGGGACCTAAAACACGACTCGAGGCCCATCCTACGATTTTTAACCAAAAGCCCGTAAACCGCAGCACGGTTTACGCATGGTCCACAAGGAAGGATAAATGTCAAGTTTCCGCGGATAAATACGGAAGTTTTGAAGATAATTGTGAAGATCGGGAAAAATGGAATATCTCCATTTTTATGCTATGACGGCTTAAGGGCAGAAGAGTAAAAGCGTAAACCGACCTTGGAGCTAGTATATAAGGAGTCCTAGGCGAGGAGCATAAAAAGAACTTTTTCAGAGCAAACTTAGCACTTAGAGCAATTTAGGCAATTTTCCGTTTTTGTTATTTCGAGCTGCGACTCAATTAGGTTTAGCCGTCTTAGGGTTGCTAGAACTAGGAATCTCGCCGACAGCTCTCGAGCCCAGGCTTATACCTTGTTGTAAACGCTCATACGCAAATTCGGAATAAGATCTTCTTTGCTCTCTTTTTTGATTTCTTATTATTTATTGTTGTTATTCTCGTGTTCTGATTGCTTGACGTGTGGTAATTAGCAGATATCCGGGTCCTCTGGGAAATTAGGGTTTTCCTAGTTTCCTTATTTAAACGGAAATCGACAGTGCAAATTTCGGTTCCCAAAGAGGACTGCCTCTCGCCAGTGGTTCCTAACTCGATACGAAGTCCATAATACATCCCTTCTTGCGCCCATTGACTCTAAACACAAACTCTAAAAAGCCGATGGCCCGGATAACACAATTGCCGCATCGTCATGCAGCTACACGGTCGAGGGTAGCTAACCCTATCACACGTGTCTTCGCGTCCTGCCCGGAACTAATTTTGGTAAGGCCCCAGACAGGGCACGGGCCTCGAGTGGACACAAATGACTTTCACGACACTCCACCCGAGTGTCGGACTCTCACGGATCAAGTCCCTGGATTTACGGGTTTCCCCGTTAAGATATGATCAAACATGTTATATTATCTGAGCCGAGGCCCAAACAATATAATGCAATGACATAAGTATATGCAACACAACATCAATGTATCATAATCATGTTATACCCCTCGAGCCGAAGCCCGACGATATAACTCAATATCTTTCACAAACATCAATCATTATCATAACATTATATATCTAAACGCGCAACCTAGCTATGCATCAACCAATACTCTTGTTTTGCAGGCGCTAGTCGCACACACAACAATCATAACCCATAACTAAGACTCACCTCAACACTTAGATGAAAGTTTTGGACTGGAAATGCTTCTATCTCGCGGTCGGCTTCACTTTAAAATTTTATCGGAAAATTCTAGAGCTTTAGAAATCTCAGGGTTTAGACTTTTTCGAGCTGCTATGGTTAGGGTTCTAAGCATGAGAAATGACTAAGGGGGTGGTCTGCTATTTATAGGCTGGAGAATGAGCTCAGGAGAAGGTATAGGTTCTGCGTTACAAGCAGGAGCTGTCATGGGTGCCCCATGCAACCAATTGGAAAGAGATTGGTGTGCAGCCACAAATCTGTCAAATTAAAGCAAGTTTTGTGGCCAGCCACCAATTCAACCAATAGGACATAAGAAAGAGCTGCTTGGAGGATTCTCCACTAAAGGAGTAACACATGTCTAGCTGCTTAAGGAGGTAGACAATCTGCTGCATCCTCCAGAAGCTTCCGGATATGCTTAACACATCGTAGATGGGCCCGAATGGTCCTTATTTAAAACCTAGATTTCTTAGACCAAAACATTTCTAAAATAACTCTATGGTCGTTCCTATCTTAAGGCCTTATAATAAATTTTTGATTAATTTTCTCATCCGACTAGGACGTTCTAGGCCGAACCGCGAGCATTTTAAATCCACTAAACATCCTGAAGAATTTATTTCTTCAGATGGAAAACCATTCTAAGACTTTCTAAATTTTTCTAATGTACCTTGGGATTCACAAACATCCACGGGAAAAGATCAATCCGACTTCCACTTACTTGAGTAATTTTCTCGGCTGTTACAAGATTTTTCCTTGTCTGCGTTTTACTCTTTAAAGAGGGTTATTACTTTCTCCCCCTCTTAATAGAATTCGTCCCAAATTCTTAGTGGTTTGATGCTCCACCCATCTGATCTTCATCATCTTCCAAAAACAGTTTAGGATGAGTTGCTCTAAACCTCTCTTCATCTTTCCATGTCACAATTACTCGACGCTGTTTTCCCCAAAATACTTGCACTTGAGGAATCTCTCGATTCTTTAGTTTTCTTATTCGTCTTTCTCCGATTCGTAGTGGTCCTTCAGGGTAAGTGAGGTTGGAGCGAAGGTTTTCTACTCGTTGCGGCTCTACTTCGGTAGGATCTCGTATATGCCTTCTTAACATCGAGAAATGGAAAACTGGGTGAAGAGCCATATCTGAGGGTAACTCTAATTGATAGGCTACTTCTCCAACCCGTTGCATCACTCGGTATGGTCCTATATATCGAGTGGTAACTTTTCCACTTTTCCGAATCTATCTCTCCCTTTCTGTGCGGCCACCTTCAAATATACCCAATCACAAACTTGAAATATTACTTCACGTCTATTCTGATCGGCATACTTCTTCTGCCTGTCTTGAGCTTTCTTCATATTCTCCCGGACAATCTTTATCTTTTCTGTTGTTTCATCTACTACATCTGGTCCTAACATATGTCTTTCTCCAACTTCAGCCCAACACAGTGGTGTGCGGCAAGGTCGTCAATATAATGCCTCATATGGGGACATTCCAATACTTGCATGGTAACTGTTGTTATAAGAGAACTCTACCAAACGTAAGTATTGTTCCCATGTACCTGACCAGTCTAAAACACACATCCTTAGCAAATCTTCCAAGGTTCTGATTGTTTGCTCCATCTGCCCGTCAGTTTCAGGGTGAAACGCTGTACTCATATGAAGATCAGTCCCCAATACTTGCTGGAAAGCTCTCCAGAATTTAGCCGTAAATCTTGGATCATGATCAGATACTATGTTGGCAGGAACTCCGTGTAATCGTACTATCTCCTTTAAGTAAACTTCTGCCAGTACTTCTACCTTGTCAACAATTCTAATGGGTAGAAAATGAGCAATCTTAGTTAGTCGGTCTACCTGTAAGACCCGTTCCTGGTCTCTCGACCCAACTGGATACGAATGCTTACTTATTAATTTCTTTGCTTGTCTGATTCATTCTAAGTCTTTTCTTTACTAAGTCATATTCGAATATGAGGTTCATAAACAAAGGAATAGATTGCACAGCGGAATAACAATGTATAAACTTTGTATTACTTAGAAACATGAGATTCAATACACAACTTCTTAACAGTCTCATAGACAATCACTAGGTCATCCCTAGCATCATCTAACCACACATTACACAGCCTCTCACTGACCGAGCCTTCACGGCTCCTTGGCTTGACCAGAACCATCCTTAGTTCCTGAAACCACAACCAGAGAAGCATTAACCATAACCGAGAATAGAACGGATTGATTCTACAATGCTTGGCTTGGTTCCTAGAACTTAGATAAACCTCAGTCAACATAATCATAAACGTATGAACCTACCTACCGTATCCTAAGTCATTCAACCAACCACCCCTTTACTTAGAATCAGATAGATAGTCCATAATAGATAAACAGAACACACGAACAGATCCGGATCATCCCTAAAGACCAATCCGTCTAACCGGATAGAATCTAGGTGCGACCGGTCAATGGAGTCCGGCTCAATGGCCCAACGGACTCCCTTACCTGATCCGGCCTTAGGCCTGGATCTAATCGGCCAAGTAAGCCTCAAGCCTAATCCGGAAGGCTTAGCAACCGGTCAGACCTTGCGACTCTACCTTGGCTTAGACAAACCGTGAACTTGTCTTAACTAGACAAGCCATAGGCTGATCCATAAGGATCGGTCCTAACCTGTCCCGAAAGAAACTGTTTGGAACATGTACCCTTTGGCCATTCGTGCCTCTTGGACACTCACGACTCTTGACAACTCGTGCCCTTTGGGTCATTCCCAACCGTTCGTCCTAACCGCCCAGTCTTGGTGCGATCGGATCATCCCTCTAACCGACCCGTGTCTACGCTAGCGGTTTGGTTATGTTCGGCCAAAGCCTAGGAACGTGTCCCTTGGACTCAACCAACACAACCTTTCGTGTTTAACCAGAGAGAAGAGAAGAGAAACGAATTGAAACAGATAAGGAGAGCCGGATGGGACTTAGGAACCGAGCAGAGCCGCGGTGCGGTCGCATGGACCGTCTGTTCGGTCTGATGGAGCCACGGCCCATCACATACCTTGTGAACCACGTCTGGGTTCTCCATGCTCTTCTCCTTGTCTTGATCTCCCATTCTTCACCGGAGTTAGTTCTCAAACGATCAGAGTCGCCGGAACTCTCTCTTTCTCTCTTTCTTTCTCTCTACGTTTTTCTCTGAGTATTTTACTCTGGATTTGGATAATGAAATCGACCAGAGAGCCCCCATATTTATAGAAAACGAGGGGGTAAGTCTTGCCCCACGAACAGGCGTGACTTGCTAGCGAATGGGCACCATCGGCCAAGGGTTGTCCCCTTTCGGCCACTTGCATCCCTTCGCCCTTTCTGATTGGGTTTGGGATCGGTCACAAGCCCAACCCACGCCCCAAGCCTCCTGGACTTAGCTCACGGCCTTGCCCAAGGACCCAACAGCTCATGGCCTCATGGCCGGCCCTCACAGCCCGCCACTGACCCGGACCCGGACCATCGGCCTAAAGCCCGGACAGTCCGTCTAGCTGAGATGAGCTGACTCTCAGCTGCCTCAGCTGAGCGAGCTAGTAGTCCAGCTAGTGGAGCTGACTTAGTAGGGACTGAGCTGGAGTGAACTGAACCTAGCTTCATTGAGCTGGCCGAGCTATTCGTTCACTTCGTCCAGTTACCGTCTTACTCGTCCTAGCTGTCTCTTAGCTTGTATAAGGTTAAGTCTAAGTTTCCTTATGTCCTTAACCTTCTTTCTCGACCATGGAACGCTTGCCTTGATGTCCTATGACTGGCTTGCACGTTTCCTCGAACCATGGCCGTCCCGACAATCCTATTCAGGATTGGGGGCGTGACAAGTCTCCCCCCCCTTGGGATGGATTTGTCCTCGAATCCGAATCAAATGCTTCCTCGGAAACAAACTGACCCAACCACTCTGGGTACTCTGCTTTCATTCTAGCTTCGGTTTCCCAAGAATCACCCTAGTCTAGAACACATGCTCGCAACATATCTTCCAATGTCTGGATCGTACGTTCAGACTGTCCATCCGTCTGTGGGTGATAGGCTGTACTCATGTTCACTCTTGTTCCTAAAGCCTTTTGGAAAGCCTTCCAGAAGTAAGATGTGAACCTTGAATCCCTATCTGAAACTATGCTTGCCGGCACACCATGTAGTCGGACGATCTCATCAATGTACTTACGAACAATCTGATCTACCCCATCCAACTTTTTGATAGCCAGGAAGTGTGCTGATTTGGTTAGGCGATCAACCACAACCCAAACCGCATCTTTCTTATTCCTCGTGGTAGGGAACCCAGTCACAAAGTCCATTGTGATGTGATCCCATTTCCATTCCGGAATAGGCAAGCTTTGCAGTAACCCACTAGGCACTTGATGTTCTGCTTTGATGAGTTGGCAAGTGGAACACTTGGCCACCCATTCCGCGACATCTGCCTTCATACGGATCCAATGATAGAACTTCTTAAGGTTCTGGTACATCTTGGTCGCACCAGGATGAACCGAGAATCTGGACTTATGAGCCTCCCTCATAATCTCTTCCTTTAGACTTCTATCATTAGGAACACTGATCCGACCGTTTACTAGGATGGTACCATCCTTTGCAGTTTGGTACTCCGTCCTATCATTGTGAGCAACCTTGTTTAGGTTCTCGTCCTGACCTTGAGCCAACCGAATTCGGGTAAACAGGTCGGCCTGATTGACCGCCTCTAATCCGAGTGGTTCAGACTCTTTGGTCGATGCGTTCAACCATAGGGCACGAACCGTACCGTCCAGGTCGTCTGCTTCTCGTTCGGCTGATACTCGGCCCTTCTTCGGCTCAAGGCATCTGCGACCAGATTAGCCTTTCCCGGATGATAGGTGATATCCAGATCGTAATCAGCTACAAACTCCATCCACCTTCTCTGCCTTAAGTTTAACTCAGGCTGGGTGAATATATACTTAAGACTCTTATGGTCCGTAAGTATCTGAACCTTGGCACCATACAAGTATGATCGCCAAATCTTTAAGGCGAACACTACCGCAGCCATTTCAAGGTCATGGGTGGGGTAGTTTCCCTCATGTTTTCTCAACTGCCTTGACGCATAGGCGATGACCTTCCCATGCTGGGTTAATATGCAACCTAGTCCTGTTATGGACGCGTCCGTATAAACCACATAGGGTTGGTAGGCCTCTGGAAGAACCAGAATGGGTGCGCTAGTCAGCATGTCCTTAAGCGCGGAAAAACATTTCCCACACTCCTCAGACCATGTGAACTTAACGTCCTTCCCGGTCAACCTTGTCATAGGCTGAGCCAAGCTTGCGAATCCTTTCACAAACTTTCTATAATAACCTGCCAGCCCTAGGAAGCTTCTGACCTCCGTGGCACTGCGTGGTCGAGGCCAATCCTTGATTGCCCTGATCTTCTCTGGATCCACCGAGACGCCCTCACCGGACACAATGTGGCGGAGAAACCCAATGCTCTTCTGCCAAAAACTGCATTTACTGAGTTTTTCATAGAGCTTGTGTTCCCGTAATCATTCCAGCACGGCTCTCAGGTGTTTCCGATGAGATTCCTCATCCGTGGAGTAAATCAGAATATCATCAATGAAGATGATCACTGATTCGTCCAGGAAGTCCCGGAACACGCTGTTCATCATTTTCATGAATGCAGCAGGCGCATTGGTCAGACCGAATGGCATAACCACAAACTCCTCAGAATCGTAAGGCTTGGTTTGGGTTTAGGATTGTTCTTAAGCTAATTGGTAGTTGAGTAAACTGACCAAGGCTAAGGTGATTCGACCAGACAAGTGTTAGATTGGTTTTAGACCAATGGTTTACTAGAGAATAATCCGCTGCGTAACTGTTGAAAGGATCTAGGCTATTAATGACAAGGGAAGTCTTTAGCTAAGATCTAATTATAAATAAAGGGCAAAAATTAAGACGTTCGGCTAGGAAGTAGACCGAGCTACGTAAGACTTCGACCACAGCCTTGTCGGCCTGATCGGGGTGTTACACATCAGTCCAGCAATCAAAGCACCATCTCAATCCACTTCAATCATCAACTGTTTTTGCATTTGTTTTCAGGTTCATAACTTGCATTCCATCATATCACCCATCCAATCATCTCTTTGGTCGACCCATCCAAGCTTCCATCATCCATCTTGCCCACCCTGATTTCCAGCCTGTAACAACACAGGACGTCTGTGACTGTCCATTAGTACACATATCAGCACGCTGTTCCTTGGACTCAGCACGCTGGCCCTTCCCGTGGACTGTTCGGGTGATTTTGGCCCACGTGGGCTGTCTGTTCAGTACACACAGGACGTCTGTGGGTGTCCGTCAGCACACACAGGACGTCCGTGTGTGTCCATCAGTACACATATCAGCACGTTGGTCCTTGGACTTAGCACGCTGACCCTTCTCGTGGACTGTTCGGGTGATTTTGGCCCACGTGGGCTGTCTCTTCAATACACACAGGACATCTGTGGGTGTCCGCCAGCACACACAGGACGTCCGTGGCTGTCCGTGGCTGTCTGTCAGCACAAAGGACGTCTGTGGCTGTCCATGTGTGTCCGTCAGCACACACAGGACGTTCGTGGCTGTCCATCAGTACACATATCAGCACGTTGTTCCTCGGACTAAGCACGTTGACCCTTCCTGTGGACTGTTCGGGTGATTTTGACCCACGTGGGCTGTCTGTCCAGTACACACAAGACGTCCGTGGGAGTCCGCCAGCACACACAGGACATCCGTGGCTGTCCGTCTGTGTTCGTCAGCACACACATGACGTCTGTGGCTGTCCATCAGTACACATATCAGCACGCTGGTCCTTGGACTCAGCACGCTGGTCCTTGGACTCAGCACGCTGGCTCTTCCCATGACTGTTCGGGTGATTTTGGCACACGTGGGCTATCTGTTCAGTACACACAGGACGTCCGTGGGTGTCCGTCAGCACACATAGGACGTCTGTGTGTGTCCGTCAGCAAACAAAGGACGTCCGTTGCTGTCTGTGTGTGTCCGTGTGTGTCCGTCAGCACACACAGGACGTCCGTGGCTGTCCATCAGTACACATATAAGCACGTTGGTCCTTGGACTCAGCACGCTGACCCTTCCCGTGAACTATTCGGGTGATTTTGGCCCACATGGGCTGTATGTTCAATACACACAGGACATCTGTGGGTGTCCGCCAGCACACACAGGATGTCTGTGGCTGTCTGTGGCTGTCCATCAACACACACAGGACATCCGTGGCTGTCCGTGTGAGTCCGTCAGCACACACAGAACGTCCGTGGCTGTCCATCAGTAGACATATCAGCACGTTGGTCCTTTGACTCAGCACGCTGGCCCTTCCCGTGGACTGTTTGGGTGATTTTGGCCCATGTGGGCTCTTTGTTCAGTACACACAGGACATCTGTGGGTGTCCGTCAACACACACAGGACGTCCGTGTGTGTCTGTCAGCACACACAGAACGTCCGTGTGTGTCCGTCAGCACACATAAGACGTCCGTGGCTGTCCATCAGTACACATATCAGCACGTTGGTCCTTGGACTCAGCACGCTGGCCCTTCCCGTGGACTGTTTGGGTGATTTTGGCCCACGGGGCTGTTTGTTCAGTACACACAGGACGTCCTTGGGTATCCGCCAGCACACACAGGACGTCCGTGGCTGTCTGTGGCTGTCCGTCAGCCCACAAAGGACGTCCGTGGCTGCCCGTGTGTGTCCGTCAGCACACACAAGAAGTCTGTGGGTGTCCGTCAGCACAAACAGGACGTCTGTGTGTGTCCGTCAGCACACACATGACGTTTGTGGCTGTCCATCAGTACACATATCAGAACGTTGGTCCTTGGAATCAGCATGCTGGCCCTTCTCGTGGACTGTTTGGGTTATTTTGGCCCACGTGGGCTGTCTGTTCAGTGCACACAGGACGTCTGTGGGTGTCCGCCAGCACACACAGGACGTCTGTGGCTATCTGTGGCTGTCTGTCAGCACAAAGGACGTCTGTGGCTGTCCGTGTGTGTCCGTCAGCACACAAAGGACGTTCGTGGCTGTCCATCAGTACACATATCAGCACGTTGTTCCTCGGACTAAGCACGTTGACCCTTCCTGTGGACTGTTCGGGTGATTTTGACCCACGTGGCCTGTCTGTCCAGTACACACAAGACGTCCGTGGGAGTCTGCCAGCACACACAGGACATCCGTGGCTGTCCGTCTGTGTTCGTCAGCACACACATGACGTCTGTGGCTGTCCATCAGTACACATATCAGCACGCTGGTCCTTGGACTCAGCACGCTGGTCCTTGGACTCAGCACGCTGGCTCTTCCCATGACTGTTCGGGTGATTTTGGCCCACGTGGGCTGTCTGTTCAGTACACACAGGACGTCCGTGGGTGTCCGTCAGCACACACAGGACGTCTGTGTGTGTCCGTCAGCAAACACAGGACGTCCGTGGCTGTCTGTGTGTGTCCGTGTGTGTCCGTCAGCACACACAAGACGTCCGTGGCTGTCCATCAGTACACATATAAGCACGGTTGTCCTTGGACTCAGCACGCTGACCCTTCCCGTGGACTATTCGGGTGATTTTGGCCCACGTGGGCTGTATGTTCAATACACACAGGACATCTGTGGGTGTCCGCCAGCACACACAGGATGTCCGTGGCTGTCTGTGGCTGTCCATCAACACACACAGGACATCCGTGGCTGTCCGTGTGTGTCCGTCAGCACATACAGGACGTCCGTGGCTGTCCATCAGTAGACATATCAGCACGGTGGTCCTTTGACTCAGCACGCTGGCCCTTCCCGTGGACTGTTTGGGTGATTTTGGCCCATGTGGGCTCGTTTGGTCTGACCAATGCACCTGCTGCATTCATGAAATTGATGAACAGCGTGTTCCGAGACTTCTTCGATGAATCAGTGATCATTTCATTGATGATATCCTGATCTATTCCAAGGACGAGGAATCTCATCGGAAACATTTGAGAGCCGTGCTGGAATGATTACGAGAGCACAAACTCTTTGCTAAACTCATCAAGTGCAGTTTTTGGCAAAAGAGTATTGGGTTCCTCGGACATATTGTTTCTGACCCGGCCATCTCAGTGGATCCAGAGAAGATCAGGGCAATCAAGGATTGGCCCCGACCACGCAGTGCCACGGAAGTTAGAAGCTTCCTAGGGCTGGCAGGTTACTATAGAAAGTTTGTGAAGGGATTCGCAAGCTTTTCTCAGCCGATGACACGGTTGACTGGGAAGGACGTTAAGTTCACATGGTCCAAAGAGTGTACAAGATGTTTCTCCGCATTTAAGGCTATGCGGACTAGCGCACCTGTCCTGGTTCTTCCGGAGGTAGACCAACCTTATGTAGTCTACACGGATACGTCCATCACTGGACTCGGTTGCGTGTTAACTCAACAGGGGAAGGTCATTGCTTATGCGTCAAGGCAGCTGAAGAAACATGAGGGAAACTACCCCACCCATGATCTTGAAATGGCTGCGGTAGTATTCGCCTTAAAGATTTGGCGATCATATTTATATGGGGCCAAAGTCCAGATACTTACGGACCATAAAACTTTGAAGTATATATTCACCCAGCCTGAGTTGAACTTAAGGCAGAGGAGGTGGATGGAGTTCGTGGCCGACTACGACCTAGACATCACTTACTATCCGGGCAAGGCCAACCTTGTGGCTGACGCCTTGAGCCGGAAGCGAGAAGATGTTGCGGCTGTAGCGGAACGGACGAGCCGGATGAGGCGGGACGTTTCATCCGTTTAAATGCTTTGAATGGGACAGACGGACCACGGGGTTTAGAGGCTGTGAATAAGGCCGACCTACTTACCCGGTCCTGAGAGGCCCAAGATCAGGACGAGAACCTGAAGACAGTTGCTCGGAACGACCTGACTGAGTATCAAATTGCCATGGTACAATCTTAGTTCATGGTCGGATCAGCGTACCTAATGATAGGAGTTTAAAGGACGAGATCCTTAGAGAAATTCACAAGTCTAGATTCTTGATCCATCCTGGAGTGACCAAGATGTATCATAATCTCAGACAGTACTATCATTGGCTACGGATGAAGGTTAATGTCGCCGAATGGGTGGCCAAGTGTCCTACTTGTCAACTCGTCAAGGCCGAACAACAAGTTCCGAGTGGACTGCTTCAGAGCCTACCTATTCCGGAATGGAAGTGGGATCACATCACGATGGACTTCGTGACAGGTTTTCCCATGACCAAGAATAGGAATGATGCTGTCTGGGTAATAGTGGATCAACTGACCAAGTCTGCCCACTTCCTGGCCATCAAAAAGACTGATGGAGTCGACCGGATTGTGAGTAAGTACATTGACGAGATTGTGAGGCTACCCGGAGTACCCTCAAGTATAGTTTCGGATAGAGATTTGAGATTCACTTCTCACTTCTGGCAAGCTTTACAGAAAGCTTTAGGAACGAGAGTGAACATGAGTACGGCTTATCATTCCCAAACGGATGGGCAGTCGGAAAGAACTATACGGACGCTGGAGGATATGCTTCGAGCATGTGTCCTCGATTGGGGCGATTCCTGGGAACGAGATTTGCCGTTAGTGGAGTTTGCCTACAATAACAGTTTCCACTCAAGTATAGGCATGTCGCCGCGGAGAAGATCAAGTCCGTGCGGGACAAGATGAGGGCCGCACAATACAGACAAAAACATTACGCTGACAAACGAAGGAAAGAACTGGAGTTTGAAGTGGATGATATGGTCTATCTCAAAATGATTACCTTTAAAGGTAGAGTGCGAATTTCTGGTAGAAGGAAATTAGATCCAAGATACCTAGGTCCGTTCAGAGTCATAGAACGAGTGGGTAGTGTGGCATATAAGTTGGACTTACCATCCGAGATGGAAGCCTTCCATAATGTATTCCATGTCTCCCAACTCCGGAAGTGCTTGACGGATCAGGACGTCTTAATACCAGAAATACCATCTGATCTAGGTACGAATCTAACTTTGGAAACAAGGCCGGTTCGGATCGTAGATAGGATGGAAAAAGCAATGAGAAAGAAAACAATCCAGATGGTCAAGGTCATTTGGGATTGTAATGGTCGAGAAAAGACCACTTGGGAGATGGAGGCCAGGATGAAGGCCGAGTTTCCAAAATGGTTTGATCAGTTTGTGTTGGATGAAACACATGACTCGACGAATCCTTTGCTAGTGGGGGAGACTTGTAACATCCCGGATCCTGAATAGGATCATTGGGACGGCCATGGTTTGAGGAAACATACTATTCAGTCTTAGGACATCAAGACAAGCGTTCCATGGCCAGATAAGAAGGTTAAGGACATAAGGAAACTTAGACTTAACCTTACACAAGTCGAGAGTCAGCTAGGACGAGTAAAACGGTAGCTGGACGGATGGAACAGGTAGCTCCACCAGCTCAACGGAGTAAGGTAAAGCTCACTCCAGCTCGGCCACTACTAAGTCAGCACCACTAGCTGAACTACTAGCTAACTCAGCTGAGGCAGCTGGGAGTCAGCTCATCTCAGCTGGACGGACTGTTCGGGTTTCGGTCCGATGGTCTGGGTCCGGGCCGGTGGCGGGCCATGGGGTCCGGCCATGAGATCATGGACCGTTGGGGCTTGGGACAAGGCCATGGGCTAAGTCCAGAGGGATTGGGTAAGGCCTTGGGCCTCTGTCTGACCCAAACCCATGCGGTATTGGCGAAGGGACGCATGCGTCCGAGAGGGTGTAACCCTTGGCTGATTGTGCCCATCCGCTGGCCAGTCATGCCTGTTCGTGGGGCAAGACTTACTCCCTCGTTTTCTATAAATATGGGGTCCTCTCTGTCGATTTCATTCATCCAATCCAGAGTAAAAATACTCAGAGAAATCGTAAAGAGAGAGAAAGAAAGAGAGAGAGAGAGCTTCTGGCCAAAGCAAGGCTGTTTGTGTGGTGGTTAGGTTTCCGGCAGGAGAACAACATGGAGAACCCTGACACAGTTCAGAAGGTACGTGGTGGGCTATGGCCGCATCAGACCGAACTGACGGTCGTTGTGATCCCACCGCGGCTCTGGTCGGTTCATTAGACCTAACCCCTTCTCCTCTTCTTGTTTCTATCTGGTCCTTTCTCTTCTTTCTTGTTATACACGAAGGGTTGTGTTGGTTCAGTCCAAGGGACACGTCCCTAGAATTGGCCGGTCATAACCAAACCGCTAACCTAGACGCTGGTCGGTTAGACGGTCGGTTCGAATCACACCATAGACTGGGCGGTTGGGCTAAACGGTTGGTCATGTCCCAAGAGGCACGAGTGGCCGAAGGTCACGAGTTAACAAGGGTTGTGAGTTACCAAAGGTCACGAGTTCCAAAGGTTGTGAGTTGCCAAAGGATGTAAGTAACCAAGGGTTACGAACATCAAGAGGTACGAGGACCAAGAGGTACGAGGACCAAGAGGTACCAAGGACCGAAGGGTGCATGTTCCAAACGGTGCCTGTTGAGACAGGTCGTGTCCGTTCCTTAAGGGATCAGACCATGTCTTATCCGTTGGGACAAGTACACGGTTCGTCTAAGCCAGGGTAAGAGTCGCAAGGTCCGATCAGCCGTTTGGCCTAACCGGATTGGGCGTGAGGCTTACTCGGCCGTTGGATCCAGGCCCAAGGCCGGATCAGGTAAGGAAGTCTGTTGGGCCATTGAGTCAGACTTCATCTAGGCCGGTCGCACCTAGATTCTATCCGGATGGACGGATTGGTCTTCGGGATGATCCGGACTGTTCGTGTGTTCTGTTTATCTATTGTGGACTGTCTATCTGATTTTAAGTCAAGGGGTGGTTGGTTGAATGACTTAGGATTTGGTAGGCAGGTTCATATCTTTTTATATGTATATTGTCCGAGGTTTATCTGTGTTCTGGGAACCAAGCCAAGCATTGTAGAATCGACCAGTTCTATTCTCGGTTATGATTAATGCTTATCTGGTTGTGGTTTCAGGAACTAAGGATGGTTCTGGTCAAGCCAAGGAGCCGTGAAGGCTCGGTCAGTGAGAGGCTGTGTAACGTGTGGTTAGTTGATGCTAGGGATGAACTAGTGATTGTCTATGAAACGATTAAGAAGTTGTGTATTGGATCTCATGTTTCTAAGTAATACATTTTATACACATTTATATTCCGCTGTGCTATCTGTTCAATTGTGTTAGAACCTCAGATTCGAACATGACTTAGTAAGAGAAATACTTAAAATGAATCAAACAAGCAAAAAAATTGATTAAGTAGCAAACGGGTCCAGATTCGTCAAGAGGCCGGATTCGGGCGTTACACTGGCCCTTCCTATGGACGGTTCGGGTGATTTTGGCCCATGTGGGCTGTCTGTTCAGTACACACAGGACATCTGTGTGTGTCCGTCAGCGCACACAGGACGTCCGTGTGTGTCCGTCAGCACACACAGGACGTCCGTGTGTGTCCGTCAGCACACACAGGACATCCGTGGCTGTCCGTCAGCACACAAAGAACTTCTGTGGCTGT
>NW_022609995.1:0-32500 GCF_000309985.2 Brassica rapa | reverse complement strand
ATTCTGATGAGGGGTCTCTGATAGGAACCCTCATAGTCGCTGGGGTAAAAACCCACGTACTTTCCGACGCAGGGGCTACGCATAGGTTTTGTGAGTCGGGGACTGGTCGGAAAGGGTCTGTTCTGTCTGTACGCTGGTGATAATTTTGAGATAGTGGGGCAGACGGTGGGAAAGCCATGAACTCACTAGGTCTCATGTCGAGATCCCAGTGCAGATCCAGGGAAAGGTCTTCCCTGTGAATCTGGTCTGTGTCCACCTAATGAATCAAGAAGTGATCTTAGGTATGGACTGGTTGGGAAAGTATCGGGCCACTCTCGATTGCCATAAGGGTCGTGTGCAATTGGAGACTGGGCTGTACCCGATAGAGTACCAAGGTCTGTGTCCGGCTCATGAGAAGTAGTGGTTTCAGCAGTTCGAGCGATTCGGATGCTGGAACAGGGTTGTCAGTCCTTTTTGGCTACAATTACAACTACAGAGCCTGACAGTTGTGGTTTTCTGTTAGACCCAGGTGGGGATTCGTTGGTGTCTGAGTTCCCATATGTGTTCTGTTCGCTACAGAGTGTCCCCTCTGATAGGTCGGATCCATTTATGATTGAACTGGAACCAGGGACAGCACCGCTTGTAATAACCCTCATGAGCCAATAAATTTTTGGTCGAGAAAAATCCCGCTCGACCAGTTTTTAGTTGGTTCAACAAGGATTAATAAAAATAAAGATCGACCCGGTAGATTAATTTCTCGAAGGGACTGTCTTGTGGTTGATAGACCTTCACTTGATAGTTTGGTCGAGTCTTAAATATTTTGGTCAAATTTTTATTAAACTGGAAGAGATTTTCCGAGAACAAGACGAGAGCCAAAGACAAGGAATATTTGGTTGAAAAATTATTGAAAATTATCAACCAACTGCTACAATTAATTTTGGACCAGACTCATGTCTTCCACCAGCCTGCTTGCTCAGTCTTTAATCACATGACTTGCACCTGCCAGCTTGCCTAGCTTCTTCAGTAACTGTCACAAGACAATCACAAGCTGCCTGCTTGCCTTGTTTCTTAGATTGTCATGTGAGAAGCACATGAAAGGGGTGGAGTTTCTTCAGGTTAAGGAAAGGACAGCAGCTTTTGCTGAGAGTGCTGAAGCAGCTGGCCAGCTGTCCCCACTCAGCTTAGCTTTGTCCTGAGTGAAACCCTCACCTGAAGAAAGCTCACCTCACATTTAACCCCTCTCCAGCTGCTTCCCACGTTCAGAACCCTGCAGAAAAACCTAGAGAATTTCAGTGAGAAAGAGAGAAAGAAGAACAGAAAAATCAGTGAGAAAAATCAAGAAAATAAATCAAGAAAAAAATTGGTGGTGACCTAATCTTCAACCTTAGCTCAGTTTGTTACCTTGAGAAAGATCAGAAGGTGAGATTTTTAAATAAAACCCTAGACCTAGTTGCGTTCAGATCATGATCAGACCTTGATCTTTCTCTTTGATCAGTTCAGCCACAAGCTTAACTTGGAGAAGAGGATCAGCTGAGGCCATCTAGTCCTTTGGTTCATCTTGGTAAGCGTTGGTCTCTTACCTCAGTCATGTCTTGATCAGAGCTACTTGATCTTTACATAAGAACTTGGTCGGATCAGTTCTCTAAGTGGTGATATAGTTTAGATTTTGATTAATTTCGGTTTGAATCAACCTCTTAGAATCACCAGCTATGATGTTTTGATCTGGCTTTGAGTAAACCGATTTGAACTCATTCTGATCTTGTCCTGAACTATGGTAGACTGACTAGAACCGAGCTGAACTTGTATAGTCTGAGCAGAACCAAGCTTGAACTGATCTGATCTAAGGTGTTAAGGCATGAACCGAACTAATCTTGTGATCATACCACTCTGTTTCAGGTCAGAGGTAGAGTAAAGCTTGAAGTATCCAGTCCTGTCCATTCAGCCTTGTTCAAGTGGAACTCAAGTCTTGTCCAAGCCAGTTTCAAGACTAATCTTTAGGTGAGTCTAGACAGATGAGGAGATAGATCATGAATGTGTACATGATTGAGTTTAAATTGTAGTATCTCAATTAGATAGTAAAGTCTTTGAATCCTTAAAGAAGTGTATGGTGTTTACTTAGTGTAAACACTTACACTTAAAGACTAAACAAAAGGTTAAAGTGAGGTTAATCATAATCATAGTACTTGTTCTCAAGTACTAATCTTAATTATTAAATAATCATAGTTTTGATTATGGATTAATCTTGGTTTAATTAAGAATTAATCTTGGTTTAATTGAGAATTAATCTGAGATTAATTAAGGAGTAATCATGATTAATTAAGTACTAATCTTGGATTAATTAAAGATTAATATGAGATTAATTAAGGATTAATCTAGGATTAATTAAGAGTTAATTATGATTAATTAAGGATTAATTATGAATTAATTTTGGAATGATTATGGAAGTAAAATCATGTGAAGTCTTGTTATATTCACTATCCCTAAAGCCCCCGCATTACCGTGACTTGGTCCTGCGAATGGAACAAGGTCATGAAGACACGATGATGGGGTAGCTCCCTGGAGACCGTGTACTGCATGACGATGCAGTGTCGGATTGTTCATACCGGACATTCGACAATGATGGTGATGCTAACTCACTAGTCTCGGTTAGCCTTAGTGGTTTCTCGGGTCTAGTATATATATTGTATTATATGAGTATGGTAACGGGCGGGTGTTGTGGAAGTGATGTTTAAAATAAGAATTCACAATGATGATCGATATTAAAGTATAGTACTAGTACTTGCATGATCATGTATATGCATTTGATAATTACTTGATTATTTTTGATTGTGTTGTGATTCTAGATTCACTGAGTAAACTAGTTGCTCATGACTCATTTGTCTGTGCAGGTAAACCTTAGGCGGGAGACACTTAAATCTTTTGGACGGAAGGAGCGGCCAACCAGCGGTAGTATTTTGTTGTCCTTGCAATGTACATTTTGATGTATATTTACTTAAAACGTTGTTGGGCGATAGGCCGTAGGGTAAACTATAACAGTTTGTAAGATGTTTAAAGTAAATAAATAATGTATAAAAGATGTTTATAAATTAAATCACGAGTTCTCATATGATATTAGTCCTTGTCCGGGATGAACTAACTATCGAATATTGCTTTATCGGGTTGAAAAGCCTAGAGTAATATCCGATAGAAGTGTCTGTGTTCTTTGGTTGTTGGTCTAAGGTGATCGGATTTATTTCGAGAACCTCGGGTCGACCATCAGGGAACATCGACGGTGTCATTTCTGGTTATCTACGATCGGGGGTGTCACAAAGGTGGTATCAGAGCATTGTTATACGATGCTAGAATGGGACTTGTTTCAAAAAACTTTCGAGTCAAAAATGTGTCGCAAGGATAACTAGGATATGCTGGTTTGTTCCTTCTTTTAGGAATTGATAGACCTGGGTAGAAACTTACCATGATCTTTTGTTGCAGATGCCACCGAGACAGGCACATTGTGGTGGACATTATCTACCGATACCTATTTCATCATCTTCAGACTCCTCGCCGCCATCTACTCCGGCACCACTTCCGACTCCTAGCTTTGAGGCTACACCTTCAGGCTCTAGCTTTGAGACTGACCCGTCTGAAGGGTCATATGATCAGACACCAGAGCACATTCCTTTGTCTCCAGACCCATACTTTATGGACATTGAGGTGGATGTGGTACACGATAGTCCAGTGCATGGAGATCATCCCGCAGCTCCTGCATCTCCTGCCGCTGATATTCCACCAGCTCCTGCCGCACCTATTCCGGCAGCACAACCTCAACCAGCGCCAACCGATCCAGCTATGATAGCACTTCTGGAACTGATGGCTGAGATGGTGAATTTGCAATATCAAGCACTGAATGCACAGCGAGAAGCACAGCGTGCTCAGCCAGCTCCAGTACCTACCACTTCTCACCCGGACTTCCTGAAGATAGTCATGATTATGAAGAACTTGGGGACGAAGCATTACCAGGGAGGCACTGATCCCTTTGAAGCTGATGCGTGGCTTCACAATCTCGAGCATAACTTTGCTGCAACCCATTGTCCGGAAGAATTTAAAAAGGACGTGGCTGTTTACTATCTAGAGAAGGACGCCATCAGTTGGTGGTTATGCGTAGAGAGGAACTTTGGAGACTTCAATCTGAGTTGGGCTGACTTCCATACAGCGTTCGTTCGAAAGTACTTCCCACCGGAAGCCCGTGATCGATAGGAGATTAAATTCATGGAGCTAGTTCAGGGAGGATTATCTGTTAGGAAGTATGAGGCAGAGTTCACCCGTCTCAGGAAGTATGTCCACTATGGTCGAGAGGACGAGATGATGATCATCCGTAAGTTCCTTCGAGGACTTAACCCATATATCAGGAGCAGACTTGAGGCAGTAGAGTTTCATCGGCTTGCTGATCTTGTTGAGCGTGCTGTGAATGTTGAGGAGGCCATTGCTGCTGAGAGAGCTTCTTCTAGCAATGCCACACAACCTAGACGTCCATCTGTTCCGTTCCAGCCTCAGCCGCATTCTGCTGTGCAGCGAGGACGGGGAGGTAGAGCTTTTCGGGGAGGTCGTTCTGGAGGTCCTAGACCTAGAACCCCGACTTGTTTCACTTGTGGCCAGCTGGGCCATGTTAGGAGGGATTGTCCGACCGTGGGACAGTTCCAACCGGCTGTACCATCTCACATCACTTGTTTCACGTGTGGAGAGCGAGGACATTATGCGACATCATGTCCACGCACTCATCTTGCTCAGCCTGTTGTTTCGAGTGCTCGACCCGCCAGACCAGTTAACCCACCTTTACCCTTACCTCCTGCTAAGCGTCAAGCCACTGCTGGTAGGGCTTACGCTTTAGAGTTACCAGGACCATCCGGACCACCTCAGGGTCCGATTTCAGGTTTGTTTTCTTATCCGATTGAGTGTTGCATAAATTATTAAAAATAAAAAAATAATTGATTTGTGAATTAGTGATATAAAAATATTATAAAAGTGGTTGAGTAAGTAATTGACGGTAAAGTCAATTATTGTCAGGGACTTTGCTCGTGGGTGGAACATCCGCCCACATCCTTTTCGATTCAGGAGCAACACATAGTTTTGTAGCTCCCGAAGTAGCATCCCAATTCGATGGAGAATTCACTAAGGTGAATTTATCCATTCCCGTTCTAACTCCCGGAGATCAAGTTCTTGAAACTGAAGGCTGTATTCTAAGAGTTCCAATCATTATCCAAGATATGGTTTTTCCGGCTGATTTGTTAGTTCTCCCCTTAGAGAGGTATGAGGTAATCTTAGGGATGGATTGGCTGTCAAGTTACCGAGCTCACCTTGATTGTGGTCGAGGGAAGATTGTTTTCGAGAGAGATACCCAATCCCCTTTAGATTACCTATGGCATGGTACCAAGTGTTGGAGCGTCATTAGTGTCAGCATTGAGAATTGAAAACCTTTTGGAGAAGGGTGAAGAAGTATACTTAGTGACCTTAGTTGCTGGAACAGTAGAAGACGAGAAAGAGCAGAACATGGAAGAAATACCAGTAGTCAGAGAATACGGGGACGTGTTTAAGGCATTAGAGGGATTGCCGCCGTCTAGGAGTAACCCCTTTAGTATAACCTTAGAACCCGAATCAGCTGCAATAGCAAAGGCACCATACCGAATGGCACCAGCAGAACTCGCTGAGTTGAAGCAGCAGTTAGCTGATTTGTTAGACAAAGGTTTCATACGTCCTAGTTCATCACCATGGGGAGCACCCGTGCTATTTGTAAAGAAGAAAGACGGAAGCATGCGGTTATGTATTGATTATCGTGGAATCAATAACGTAACCATAAAAGACAAGTACCCACTCCCAAGAATTGATGAACAATTAGACCAGTTACAAGGTGCAAGCTGGTTTTCGAAGATTGATTTAGCTTCGGGTTATCATCAGATTCCGATTTCCGAAGCCGATATCATGAAGACCGCCTTTAGAACCCGCTATGGCCACTTTGAGTTCGTAGTAATGCCTTTTGGTCTTACCAATGCCCCGGCTGCATTTATGCGACTGATGAATGAAGTATTTCGGGATTACCTGGATGAGTTTGTTATCATATTCATTGACGACATCCTCATATATTCCCGAAGTGCAGAAGAACACGAAAGGCATCTACGACTAGTTTTGGAGCGTCTCCGAGATCAAAAGCTTTTTGCTAAGCTTAGTAAATGTCGTTTCTGGAAAAGAGAAGTTGGCTTCTTAGGACATCTAGTGTCAGAAGAAGGAGTTGTCGTCGATCCAGAAAAGATAGCTGCTATTAAGGAGTGGCCGCATCCGACTTCTGTTACCGAGATTCGAAGTTTTCTCGGATTGGCCGGCTATTACAGAAAGTTTGTCCAAGGATTTGCAAGCATATCAAAGCCTTTGACTCGTCTTACCGGTAAAGGGATTGCTTATGAATGGAGTATAGAAACCGAGAAAGCATTCGAAAAGTTAAAAGAAGCTTTGACGACTGCACCTATCTTAGCATTGCCTAAGCCTAACCAACCATACACCATGTATACGGATGCATCTCATGTTGGTTTAGGTTGTGTGCTGATGCAGGAAGATAAGGTAATCGCCTATGCATCTAGGCAACTAAGAAAGCATGAAGTGAATTATCCGACACATGACCTAGAGATGGCTGCAGTAGTATTTGCCCTTCGGATTTGGCGATCATACTTGTATGGTGAGAAGATCCAAGTGTTCACTGACCATAAAAGCCTTAAGTATCTTTTCACTCAATCTGATTTGAACCTAAGGCAAAGACGATGGATGGAGTTCGTAGCTGATTACGACATGCAGATCCTATACCATCCAGGAAAAGCCAACGTTGTTGCAGATGCGTTGAGCAGAAGGAAAGTTGATGTAGATATTGAAAAAGAACTCCAGAACCTGGAAGCGGAATTCAAGATGATTAGTTTGGCTGCCTTAGAAGGAGAGGAAAGAGAACCTCTAGGACTACAAGCAGTAAGCCAAGCTGGTTTACTTTCTCGTATCCGAGAATATCAAATGAGAGATGTGAACCTGAAGAAGATACGAGAGCAGTTGAATGAAGGAAACTTCGGAGGATATCAAGTTGCAAGTGATGGAACTTTGTTACTCAATGGTCGAGTAACTGTTCCGAAAGGAGAAGGACTTCAAGAGGAGATACTAAGGACTGCACACCATTCTCTCTTAAGCATTCATCCCGGGAGCACAAAGATGTATCGCGATATCAGAAGATATTACCACTGGCCAGGGATGAAGAGAGATGTTGCCATATGGGTTTCTCTGTGTCAGAGTTGTCAGCGGAAAAAAGCTGAACACCAAGTCCCAGGTGGCTTACTTCAAAGCTTACCTATCCCTGAATGGAAACGGGATGCAGTAGCGATGGACTTTATTTCTGGTTTTCCTCGAGCACCCGGCCGTGGGAATGATGCAGTTTGGGTGATTGTCGATCATCTCACCAAATCTGCTCATTTCCTACCGATGAAACTTACAGACAAAGTTGAGACGTTAACAGAGCTGTATTTGGAGGAAGTAGTAAAGCTTCATGGGGTACCAGCAAATATAGTTTCAGACCGAGACCCGCGCTTTACAGCTGAATTTTGGCGAGCCTTTCAACAAGCCTTGGGAACTGATTTGCATATGAGTACAGCGTTTCATCCAGAAACCGATGGCCAAACCGAAAGAACCATTAGAACTCTGGAAGATCTGTTAAGGTCGTGTATCTTAGACTGGAATGGTCAGTGGGAAATTTTTTTGCTGCTGATAGAATTCTCCTTGTGCTGGACTTTTAAAAGATCAAAAGAGTGATCGAATTGCGTTTGTTTAAGACGGCTAGCGTGTTCGTCGGGGCCAAACGACGAACGGGGTGTAAGTTTTTGGTGGTCGCGTTCGGACAATTTGTTGATATTATCCTCGAATTTTAACTTTTGCGACGTCTCGCAGTTATTTCGAGGATTGTACATGAATTTTTGTGTGTTTGAAAGATGATAAATTTTACGATTTTTGGGCCGGATGAGGCTGCAGGAAAGCGTAAACCGGATGTCTTAACGTTTACAGGCGTGTCCTGAAATTTTCTGAAGTGTAAGCGTTTTCGATAAAAAGGACAACGTATATTGTAAAAGTTTTTGAAGTTTCTAAAAACTCGATTACAATAATGAAGATTTTTCTAAGTGGGAGTATACGAGTATACGCCTGTAAAAGTTAAGACATCCGGTTTACGCTTTCCTGCAACCTCATCCGGCTGAACCCCTCTTTTGACGAGCTGCCTACGTACCCCTTTCGCCGAGTAAGAACACTCCCCCCCCCCCTTTTTAGAGAGGGGGATAGCTGAACTCGTCTTTTTGACGAGCTGCCTACGTACCCCTTTCGAGGATCAAGCCATCTCGTAGTTCTGTTTCATGCCGCGAGTGTTCTTACTCGGCGGTAGATGTTGCGATGTCCGCCTTGACTGTGTCGATCGTGGCTGGGTCGACGCTATTTTCCGGATGTTCCGGTTGAGTTGTCGCGTGGGCTTTGGATTTATGTCGAGCTTCGACGTCCGATGCGTTTTCGTCGGTAGACGACTTTAATCCGTCTTTTACCGGGGTGTTTTTGGCTGAAGATCGATCTATCTTCGCGCGTTTGCCGTTTGCAGTTGCAGAAGCCGTGATTTGCCTTAACTTGTGCTCCGCGAGGAAGCATAGTCGCGAATTTTTTTGGCATCCTCAGATGGCCGCGACTCCGCTCGGCGTTGGGAACTTGAGACCCAGGTGGTAGGTTGACGGGACTGCCTGCATGGCGTTGAGCCATGGGGTTCCCATGATCACCTTTTAGATAGCGGGATGATCGACTACCGCGAACTCGACGATTTTCGTGATCTCCTTGGCCATGACTGGCAATTGGATTGATCCGAGAGTCATCGATACTTCGCCTGAAAAACCCGTGAGCGGCTTTGGCGTCGGAATTACTTCTCCGAGTTTGATGCTCATCCGCTTGAGAGTGTCGTGGAAGATTACGTTGACCGTGCTTCCCGTGTCGACGAGTACCCTTCCGACTTCTAAATCTCGTATGACGAGATCTATGACGAGCGGGTCGCAGTGAGGTTGGTCGATACCGCCGGCTTCTTCCTCTGTGAAGGTGATCGAGCAACTTTGGCCGTCTCGAGGAGGAGACCATGTAGGCCAATTTGCACTCGACTCTGCCTTCCGTTGGTAAGCTTTGATGGCCGACACGGTATCGCCGCAGTATTGTGATCCTCTGATGATCATATTGACTCTGCGACGATTGTTATCGTTCGCTTTGTCATCCGGCCTCCTACCGCGTTTATCCCAGGTTGGTTTCGTTGAGGGGATTTTTCAGCGGGTGGATCTCTATCCGTCTTTGGAGGTCGATCAGAATCGAGGATGAGATCCTTGACGCTAGTTACTTCCGAAAGCTCTCCAGCGAGTAGCTTCGCGGCCAGTCTTGCTCCCAAGACTTTGCAGTTGGTCGTGGACTGGTGGAACTCGCAGAAGGTGTTTTCGTCATACCCTTGATTGCGAGTCCATGTGTTGCCCGTGGTCCGGCCTTGATCTGAATTGATCGCATAGTTATGCGCCCCTTGGAGATCTTCCCCCTCGTGATGGACGTACTTGTCGTTACGAGAGTTCTTCTTTTCCCCTTTCGGATCCGCATCTTTCGAGGATGGTCTTGCCGCCTTATGTTTTTGCGATAAGACTTTAGTTTCTTCCTCGACTATGATGTAGTCCGTTGCTTTGTGGAGGGCGTCCTGGATAGTTCGCGGTTTGTCGAGAGTTATCCACTTTCTGAACTTCGACTTGTACCAGAGCGTCTTTCTCAGCGCGTTGATGGCCACTTTGTCGCTTATCCCGCTGACCCTGGACATTATCAGCTTGAACCGACTGATAAACTCGCAGAGGGGTTGGTCTTCCCTCTGGGAGAGACTCCAGAGATCAACATCGGAAGTTTCTCTGTCTATGAATACAGAGTATTGTTTGAGGAATTCCGATACGAGCTGTCGAAAACTCCCGATGGTGTTCCGACGAAGGCGTGCGAACCATTCGAGCGCTGCTCCTTCAAGATTTTCAACAAACAGGCGGCAATAGCCGGCATCCTTTTCGCCGTCCTTCAGTCTTGCTCTTCCCATCGCGATGTGGAAAGCCTGAAGGTGTGCTTTTGGATCAGCCGTACCATCGTACTTTGGTACTTTGATTTTTCCCGGATCGGACACCCTCATATCCGAAATTCGACTGGTAAAGGGGGTCTTTCGAGCTCCTTCCAACAGTCAATCGATCTCGGGGGCAGCACTAGTAGCATGATGGATTTGAGACTTTACGGCTCTCACTTCTGCCGCAGTCTTAGTGATGTAGTCGCGAAGATCGCGGATATCCGATGTCTCGTCAGTAGATTTCCGAGCCTGTCGGCGTTTACTGCGAGAGAGCTCAGTTTGCCTTTCGGCCAGCTCCTCTTGTTCGTTTCAATAGGCGACTTCTTCTTCTTCCGTCATTGGTTTTTCGAACGGGGAGCCTTCCCGAGCGGATCGGCTTCTGGTCCTTCTTGGGTGTCTGTCGACATCCTCGTCGGTGTCGTTGGAGACATCGCTAGGATCAAGGTCAATGTGTTCGGCTTCGTTATCCTCCGAGTCCTTTGCAGGGGGCGGAAGATTTTCAGGGTTCCCCTTTTCGATGGGAGATTTCTCGCCAGGGTTTTGACCGGAAGGTCGTTCCCGTGCGACTCCTGCTGTATCGAGTGGGGTGGCGAAGTCGAGCCTCTTCCCGCGGATTTTGGTGGTTCCGCGGGGACGGATAGCTTGGGTTCTTGCCGTTAAGGTTTCAACCTGTTTGGTCAAGGTATTCACGAGTTTATCCTGTTCTTCCGACCTTTTCTCATAGGTGGCGAACATCTTTTTAAACTCCTCGAGCGTCGCGGCGTTGGCTTGCGCGTTGGCCGCGGATACGTCCGCTACTGGAGTGTGGAGATCGGTGCCGCTGCCTCCGTTAAGAGGAGTTTGCACGTTATCCGCGTCGTTAGTTGACATGTCTGACTGAGAGTCGTGTGGCTTTTGCGGGTTAGATTGATCCGTACCCCCCCTCCTTCTAGCGCCAAACTGTGGGAACCGAAATTCACACTGTCGATTTCCGTTTAAATAAGGAAACTAGTAAAACCCTAATTTCCCAGAGGACCCGGATATCTGTTAATTACCACACGTCAAGCAATCAGAACACGAGAACAACAACGATAAAAATAAGAAATCGAAAAGAGAGCAAAGTTGATCTTATTCCGAATCTGCGTATGAGCGTTTACAACAAGGTATAAGCCTGGGCTCGAGAGCTGTCGGCGAGATTCCTAGTTCTAGTAACCCTAAGACGGCTAAACCTAATTGAGTCGCAGCTCGAAATAACAAAAACAGAAAAATGCCTAAATTGCTCTAAGTGCTAAGTTTGCTCTGAAAAAGTTCCCCTCTCTTGCTCCTCGCCTAGGACTCCTTATATACTAGCTCCAAGGTCGGTTTACGCTTTTACTCTTCTGCCCTTAAGCCGTCATAGCATAAAAATGGAGATATTCCATTTTTCCCGATCTTCACAATTATCTTCAAAACTTCCGTATTTATCCGCAGAAACTTGACATTTATCCTTCCTTGTGGGCCAAGCGTAAACCATGCTGTGCTTGACGGGCTTTTGGATAGGAAAATCATAGGATGGGCCTCGAGTCGTGTTTTAGGTCGCTTTGGGCCGTCTTCCGACTCGACACGTTTACTACGAGTTTTCCGCGGTTTCTAATCTGCGAAGTTTGATCGATGAATTAGAATGGCGGGAAACATGGACTGAGCTTGCTACGGTCTTCCGGAGATAGCATTCGAAGGTTTTGACGAGAATGCAAGAACTGGTGTCGTATCGATGTTCGGAAAGGTTCAATCGCTACACAGCGACCGAACTTTGGCTCGAGCCCGGTCGCTTCGTAGCGACCGAGCGGGACGAGCGCTCGGTGGCTACGTAGCGACCGAGCTTGGCTGAGCTCGGTCGCTACATAGCGACCGAGCGGGACGAGCGCTCGGTCGCTACGTAGCGACCGAGCTTGGCTCGATCTCGGTCGCTACGTAGCGACCGAGCGGGACGATCGCTCGGTGGCTACGTAGCGACCGAGCTTTGGCTCGAGCTCGGTCGCTCCGTAGCGACCGAGCGGGACGATCGCTCGGTCGCTATGTAGCGACCGAGCTTGTTTGAGCTCGGTCGCTACGTAGCGACCGAGCGGGACGATCACTCGGTCGCTACGTAGCGACCAAGCTTTGGCTCGAGCTCGGTCGTTACGTAGCGACCGAGCGGGATGATCGCTCGGTCGCTACGTAGCGACAGAGCTTGGCTGAGGTCGGTCGCTACTTACCGACCGAGCGGGACGATCGCTCGGTCGCTATGTCGCGACCGAGCTTTGGCTCGGGCTCGGTCGCTACGTAGCGACCGAGCGGGACGATTGCTCGGTGGCTACGTAGCAACCAAGCTTTGGCTCGAGCTCGGTCGCTACGTAGCGACCAAACGGGACGATCGCTCGGTCGCTACATAGCGACCGAGCTTGGCCGGGCTCGGTCGCTACGTAGTGACCGAGCGGGACGATCCCTCGGTCGCTACGTAGCGACCGAGCTTTGGCTCGAGCTCGGTCGCTACGTAGCGACCGAGCAGGACGAGCGCTCGGTCGCTACGTAGCGACCGAGCTTGGCTCGGGTTTGGTTTCTGCATAGCGACCGGACGGCGTGTATGCGTGGTGACTGAGCTTGGTTCGTTCGGTTTGAATCCCAAAGGAAACTTTTTCGTAAAAACTTCGTACTGGTTATTTTTACGAAAATTACATCTTTCCTTTTACTATCTCTTTCGGAATACGATCTCCGAGGATTTTCGGGTGGTAATTCCGTCGTAACCGTTTTTGACCTCAACAGTATCTACCTCTATGCATATCTTAGACTTGCATGAGCCTAACCAGCCATATACTACTACATGGATGTATTATGTGTTGGTCTAGGTGAATGCTAATGCAAGACGATATGGTAATCGTTTATGCATCAAGGGAGCTAAGGAAGCATAAGGAAAACTATTTGATGCACAAGTTGGAGTTGGTGGCATTTCTGTTGCACATCAAATTTAGTGATCATTTCAATATAGAGAAAGGATGCAAGTTTTCACTGATCAAAGAAGCCTTAGGAAGAGCAAATATTGCTGCTTATGCTTTAAGAGGAAGTGATATTATTTATGATATGGAGTAGGATCTCAAGAATCATGAAGCGGAATTGGGAGTGATTTATTTTGCTGCCTTATAAGGAGAGAATAGAGAACCTTCAAGATTGCAAGTAGAAAATCAAGATGGTTTATTCATTCGTATTTGAGGAACTCAGTTGAAGGATGAGAATCTAAGGAATTCATAGAAGGAACTGGGTGAAGAGAATTTCGAAGAATAGTATGAGGACTGTGTCATGTACAAGTTCATAAAGTGGAGATGTGGGAGACGGAACCCAAATTCAACCTAAAATTAAGCAGATGTGAAGTAAATCCCAAGGGAGATTGAAGAGTGAAAGGAAAAAGGTATAACCATAAGGTATATGGGAATGCTCAAGTTGTTAAGAGATCAGAAGATGTATTAACAGAGAAAGTGTGAAGTCATCATACAAGAGTACTTCGTTGGTAAATCAAGTTTGGTATAGGCGGACTTGTTGATTCCTCAGTTACTAGACAGAAGAAGGAAATCAGAAAGTAATAGAACAAGACTTGGATATGCGAAACTAGTGAGATTGAGTCGTTCAGAAGTTTTTAAAGAGTATCTCAGATAGATAAGAAGGGTATGGAATACTGTAAGGGAAATCATTCCTAGAATAAATGTGTGTGTGTGTATTTGAGAGTGGCACCCTTGGTCTGAATCATGTCAGTGTGATTGATCGTGCATGTTCTTGTTTGATTGTTGCACGGTTAATCAAGTTGACATTGACCAGACTGAAGATGTTACCTTCACGTATGGCACATCACCTGACGTTCCATATTTCCATGTTATTGAACTGGAGGAAAGCAGATAAAAAGGTTTCAGAAGTAATGGTATTCAGAGATTCAACGATCTCAAAGGAAGTATGTAGACCGCAGTATATGAAAGTTATCTGCGATGAAGAATTATTTATCGTGAAAGTGTTTGCTCAGAAAAGAAAGAATTGTTTTAGAAAAGTTGGGGAAATCCGCAAATCTGTTATTTGGTCTGTACCGAGTTGGTCAGAGTTGAAATGGTTATCTGTTGACCGGAACTTCTTTTAGTTATGCTATTGGTGAGCCGATTTTGCGTAATCTTATATCAGACCCAGTGTGATAGAACTGCTGAGACCAGAAAACTTGTAACCGTATTTAGCCTATCCTAAAGGTCCTTTGCGGATAGGGGAGCACCATATCAGAATATTGAAGAAAAGGAAAAATTTGTAAAAGTTCAAGTACTTGGGGAACCATCAGTTGTTTTGACACGGGCAGATGAGGATAAGTTCAGAGTTGGTTATCTTAAACTTCTTGCAGAGACTCCAGTGTTCAGTAAAAGTCTGTACAGCTATGTTTTCAGAATTCGGGGACGAATTTTTTTTAAGGGGGGAAGAATGTAATAACCCTCACGAGCCAGTTAATTTTTGGTCGAGAAAAACTCCGCTCGACCAGTTTGGAGTTGGTCGATCAGATTTAAAAATAAAGTCAACCCGGTGAATTAATACCTCGACGAGACTGTCTTGTGGTTGAAAGGACACTCATTGATAGTTCTGGTAGTGTGTTAATAATGTTGGTCGAATTTTATTTAAGCTAGGCAAGCTTAGTTGAAAGCAAGACGAGATTCGAAGGATGAGAAATTTTAGTCGAGAACTGTCCGAAATTGTCGTTAAGTTTCTTAACTAAATTCCGACCAGTCTAATACCTTCACCAGCTATTCTGCTTGCTTTCTCAGTAAATCAGTCACATGAGCTGCACCTACCTGATTGCTTGCTTCACTAAAGTCACATGAAAGTCACAAGCTGGTTGCTTGTTTAATAAAAACAAAATAATCTTTCTTCAAAGGAGGGAAAGGACAGCAACTTGCTTTGGTTTAAGTAAACCCTCAGCTGAAGCAACCCCTCATGCTATAAAATACCTTCTTCTCTCTTCTGGACGCCCTGTTGCACAAGAAAAACCAGAGAAAATTTCAGAGAGAAAGAGAGAAAGAAAAGAGAAAAATCTGTGAGAAAAACTCATGCAAAAATTCAGAAAAAATCAGAGAAGAGAAGTGAGCATGGACGACCCTTTCTCGCCCTTCTGTGAATTTAATCAGTGAGTTTTGGAGTGTTTAAGAGCTGAAGATTTGGCTTCCTGAAGTAGAGAATCACCCATGTTCTTCAGCCTTTTATTTTGATCGGTAAAATGGTTGTGGATCAGTTTCTGTGAGAAGTTTTGTTGGTTTGCCTACACTGGAGATAAATTCTGAATAAATCCAACCATGGATTCTTGTGGTGTTGATCAGGTTAATTCGTGGTTAGCTTGAAGAGAGACAACCAGTCAAGTTTAATTAGTTGAGTAAAACCGGTAAGCTTCAGCTTCTTGATTCAGCCATGTTTTGATGAGAACCAATTGCTGTATGTTGGTTAACCTGTCAGGATCAGTTGTCTAAGGTCTTGTTCTCTTCAGTCTTGGTTGGTTTATGATTTAATCAGTCTCATAGAACCAGTAGACGAACTGATAAGAATTATGGGAAATAAACCGAACTGATTTGATCCTGTTTTGAACTGAATTGAGCTGAGTATGTTCTGATCTGACCTGAGCCGAGCTGTCTATGGTCTGAAATTGTCTTGAACTGATGTCTTCTGAGTATAACCGAGTTAAGCTGTTGGGAACTGATTAGAATCGGAGTTATCTGAGCATGAACTAAGCTGATATGAACCAAGTTAAATTGTTAAAGCTTGAACCGAGCTGAACATGGTATCAATCTGTCTTGAACCGAACTGATATGAGAGAACTGAACTGAAATGTTATGAACTGAGTTGAGTTTCTTCTTGAACCAGACTAGTGAACCTTATGTTCCAACTTTTATGTTTTGAATTCAGATGGCCATGGAGAGTATTCGGATCAGCCGGATCCTTGTGATGGTTCTGAACCGAGAGTGATCCAGAAGTGAAGTGTGATTAGCTTGAGCTCGAGTCTAGTCTTCCTTAGCCAATCACATGGATTTAAAGGTGCGTCTAGATAGATGATGAATGAATTATGAATGAGTATGCATGATTGCATATTGAATATGGTTGATTAATTAAGAATTAATCATGAATTAATTAAGGGATAATCATTGATTAATTAAGGATTAATCATGGATTAATTAAGGAGTAATTATGGTTGATTGATTAAGTATTATCCCTTTATCTATATTTATATATGAAGTATTTATCTAGTTTAAATTCTTAAGAATTAATTAGAATAATTCTTTGAGGTTATCCCGAGTCTTACTACTTGTTCTCAAGTACTAATCTATAAGTATTCTATTAATAAGTGTGAATCATGTGATGTCTTATTGTATACTCACTCTCCCGAAAGTCCCGCATTGCCGTGAATTGGTCCTGCGATATGGATCAAAGTCATGAAGACACGATGATCGGGTCGCACCCTGGAGGCCGTGTAACTGCATGCAGCGTTGGATGTTCTATCTTGGAATATCTGATGGAGATGATGGTTATATTTATTCCCCGTTAGGCTCGGTTAGCCTTGGTGGTTTTCCGGGTTTAGCATATATATATATTAAGAGTATGAGTGATTGGCGGGTATCGTGGAGGTGATGTTTAAGATAGATTCACATGGATGGATTGAGAGGCCTTATAATTATATTAATTATGGAATATAATTCCATTGCATTCAAATGGTGTTGCTTGCTCGGGATACTATTGATATGTGTTTGGGTGTGGGATTAGACTCACTGAGTAAACTAGTTACTCATGACTCATTTGATATGCAGGTAACCAGTAGGTGGGAGACCTTTACTCTAGGACGGGAAGGAAAGGCATTAGCCAGCGGTAGTTTTATTATCCTTGCAGTCGTTTTGATATACTTTATGTATAAGGTTTGTTGACCAAAAACCTCGAGGTTAATCTATAAGATTTTGTAAGATTCTTTTAACTAAATAAGTATATAGTGTATAAAGAATGTTTTTGAAGTATGGGTTCCAAATGATATAAGTCCTTGTCCGGGCGAACCAACTATTGGGTATTACTCTTAAGGTTGTAAAGCCTCGGGTTGTACCTAATAGGATATGTTTACTTAGGCGGTTGGCCTAAGGTACCTGGATTTATTTCGGGAACTTCGGGTTAGTCGTTTATGTACACATTGTGGCTTCTCGGTTTAGTTTCAGTTACGAGTGATCGGCTGTGCATGCTCTTGTTTGATTGTTGAACGGCTGGTCGAGTCAACTTATACTTAGACCAGATCGGGGGTGTCACAACGTTGGTCCTTGGACTCAGCACGCTGGCCCTTCCCGTGGACTGTATGGGTGATTTTGCCCCACGTGGGCTGTCTGTTCAGTACACACAGGACGTCCGTGGGTGTCCGCCAGCACACACAGGACGTCCGTGGCTGTCCGTGCCTGTCCGTCAGCACACACAGGATGTATGTGGCTGTCCGTGTGTCTCCGTGTGTTTCTGTGTGTGTCCGTCAGCACACAAGGGACGTCCGTGCCTGTCCATGAGTACACATGTCAGCACGCTGGTCCTTGGACTCAGCACGCTGGCCCTTTCCGTGGACTGTTAGGGTGATTTTGGCCCACGTGGGCTGTCTGTTCAGTACACACAAGACGTCCGTGGCTGTCCATCAGTACACATATCAGCACGTTGGTCCTTGGACTCAGCACGCTGACCCTTACCGTGGACTGTTCGGGTGATTTTGGCCCACGTGGGATGTCTGTTCAGTACACACATGACGTCCGTGGGTGTCCGCCAGCACACACATGACGTCTGTGGCTCTCCGAGTGTGTCTGTCTGTGTCCGTTAGCACACACAGCACGTCCGTGGCTGTCCATCAGTACACATATCAGCACGTTGGTCCTTGGACTCAGCACGCTGGCCCTTCCTGTGGACTGTTTGGGTGATTTTGCCAACGTGGGCTTTCTGTTCAGTACACACAGGACGTCCGTGGGTGTCTGCCAGCACACACAGGACGTCCGTGGCTGTCCGTCAGAACACACAAGACGTCTGTGGCTGTCTGTGTGTGTCCATAAGCGCACACAGGACGTCCGTGGGTGTCCGCCTGCACACACAGGACGTCCGTGGCTGTCCGTGTGTGTCTGTGTGTGTCCGTCTGTGTCCGTCAGCACACACATGACGTCTGTGGCTGTACATCAGTACACATATCAGCACGTTGGTCCTTGGACTCAGCACGCTGACCCTTCCCTTGGACTGTTTAGGTGATTTTGGCCCACGGGCTGTCTGTTCAGTACACACAGGACGTCCGTGGGTGTCCGTCAGCATACACAGGACGTCTGTGTGTGTCCGTCAGCACACAAAGGTCGTCTGTGGCTGTCCGTGTGTGTGTCTATGTCCGTCAGCACACACCGGACGTCTGTGGCTGTCCATCAGTAAACATATCAGCAAGTTGGTCCTTGGACTCAGCACGCTGGCCCTTCCCGTGGACTGTTTGGGTGATTTCGCCAACGTTGGCTTTCTGTTCAGTACACACAGGACGTCCGTGGGTGTCCGCCAGCACACACAGGACGTCCGTGGCTGTACGTTAGCACACACAAGACGGCCGTGGCTGTCTGTGTGTGTCCGTCAGCACACACAGGACGTCTGTGGGTGTCCGCCATCACACACAGGACATCTGTGGCTATCCGTGTGTGTCCGTGTGTGTCCGTCAGGACACACATGACGTCCGTGGCTGTCCATCAGTACACATATCAGCATGTTGGTCCTTGGACTCAGCACTTTGACCCTTCCCGTAGACTGATTAGGTGATTTTGGCCCACGGGCTATCTGTTTAGTACACACAGAACGTCCGTGGGTGTCCGTCAGCACACGCAGAACGTCCGTGTGTGTCCGTCAGCACATAAAGGGCGTCCGTGGCTGTTCGTGTGTGTCCGTGTGTGTCCGTCTGTGTCCGTCAACATACACATGACGTCCGTGGCTGTCCGTCAGCACACACAAGACGTCCGTGGCTGTCTGTGTGTGTCCGTGTGTGTCTGTAAGCACACACAGGACGTCCGTGGGTGTCCGCCAGCACATACAGGACGTCCGTGTGTGTCTGTCTGTGTCCGTCAGCACACACATGACGTCCGTGGCTGTACATCAGTACACATTTCAGCACGTTGGTCCTTGGACTCAGCACGCTGACCCTTCCCTTGGACTGTTCAGGTGATTTTGGCCCACGGGCTGTCTGTTCAGTACACACAGGACGTCTCTGGGTGTCCGTCAGAATACACTGGACGTCCGTGTGTGTCCGTCAGCACACAAAGGACGTCCGTGGCTGTCGATGTGTGTCCGTGTGTGTCCATCAGCACACACAAGACTTTCGTGGCTGTCCATCAGTACACATATCAGCACGTTGGTCCTTGGACTAAGCACGCTGACCCTTCCCGCAGACTGTTTGGGTGATTTTGGCCCATGTGGGCTGTCTGTTCAGTACACACAAAACATCTGTGGGTATCTGCCAGCACACACAAGATATATGTGGCTGTCTGTGTGTGTCTGTGTGTGTCCGTCTGTGTCCTTCAGCACACACAAGACGTCCATGGCTGTCCATCAGTACTCATATCAGCACGTTGGTCCTTTAACTCAGCACGCTGGCTCTTCCCGTGGAATATTTCGTTGATTTTGGCCCACGTGGGCTGTCTGTTCAGTACACACAGGACGTCCGTGGGTGTCCGTCAGCACACACAGAACGTCCGTGTGTGTCCGTCAGCACACAAAGGGCGTCCGTTGCTGTTCGTGTGTGTCCGTGTGTGTCCGTCTGTGTCCGTCAACACACACATGACGTCTGTGGCTGTCCCTCAGTACAGATATCAGCACGTTGGTCCTTGGACTCAGCACGCTGACCCTTCCCTTGGACTGCTCAGGTGATTTTGGCGCACAGGCTATCTGTTCGGTACACACAGGACGTCTGTGGGTGTCCGCCAGCACACACAGGACATCCGTGGCTGTCCGTTACTATCAGTCAGCACACACAGGACGTTCGTGGCTGTCCGTGTGTGTCTGTGTGTGTCCGTGTGTGTCTGTCAGCACACACAGGACGTCTGTCGTTGTCCATCAGTATACATATAATGACGCTGGTCTTTGGAATCAGAACGCTGGCCCTTCCCGTGGACTGTTCGGGTGATTTAGGCCAAACGTGGGCTGTATGTTCAGTATACACAGGACGTCCGTGGGTGTCCGTCAGTACACACAGGACGTCCGTCAGAACTCACAGGACATCCGTGGCTGTCCGTGTGTGTGTCTGTGTGTGTCGGTGTGTGTCCGTCAGCACACACAAGACGTATGTGGCTGTCCATCATTACACATATTAGCACGTTGGTCCTTGGACTCAAGTACGCTGGCCCTTCCCGTGGACTGTTTGGGTGATTTTGCCCCACGTGGGCTGTGTGTTCAGTACACACAGGACGTCCGTGGGTGTCCGCCAGCACACACAAGACATCCGTGGCTGTCCGTGGCTGTCCGTCAGCACACACAGGATGTCTGTGGCTGTCCGTGTGTGTATGTGTGTGTCCGTCAGCACACACAGGACGTCCGTGCCTGTCCATCAGTACACATGTCAGCACGCTGGTCCTTGGACTCAGCACGCTGGCCCTTCCCGTGGACTGTTAGGGTGATTTTGGCCCACGTGGGCTGTCTGTTCAGTACACACAAGACGTCTGTGGCTGTCCATCAGTACACATATCAGCACGTTGGTCCTTGGACTCAGCACGCTGACCCTTCCCGTGGACTGTTCGGGTGATTTTGGCCCACGTGGGATCTCTGTTCAGTACACACAGGACATCCGTGGGTGTCCGCCAGCACACACATGACGTCTGTGGCTCTCTGAGTGTGTCTGTCTGTGTCCGTCAGCACACACAGGTGTCCGTGGCTGTCCATCAGTACACATATCAGCACGTTGGTCCTTGGACTCAGCACGCTGGCCCATCCCGTGGACTGTTTGGGTGATTTTGCCAACGTGGGCTGTCTGTTCAGTACACACAGGACGTCCGTGGGTGTCCGTCAGCATACACAGGACACCGTGTGTGTCCGTCAGCACACAAAGGACATCCGTGGCTGTCTGTGTGTGTCCGTGTGTGTCCGTCTATGTCCTTCAGCACACACAAGACGTCCATGGCTGTCCATCAGTACACATAACAGCACGTTGGTCCTTGGAGTCAGCACGCTGGCCGTTCCTGTGGACTGTTCGGGTGATTTTGGCCCACGTGGGCTGTCTGTTCAGTACACAAAGGACGTCAGTGGGTGTCTGTCAACACACACAGGACGTCCGTGTGTGTCCGTCAGCATACACAAGACATCCGTGTGTGTCCGTGTGTGTCTGTGTGTGTCGGTCAGAACATACAAGACGTCCGTGGCTGTCCATAAGTACACATATCAGCATGTTGGTCCTTGGACTCAGCCTGCTGACCATTCCCGTGGACTGTTTGGGTGATTTTAGCCCATGTGGGCTGTCTGTTCAGTACACGCAAGACGTCCGTGAGTGTCTGCCAGCACAAACAGGACATCCGTGGCTGTCCATGTGTCTCTGTGTATGTCTGTCTGTGTCCGTCAGCACACACAGGACGTCTGTGGCTGTCCATCAGTACACATATCAGCACGTTGGTCCATGGACTCAGCACGCTGGCCCTTCCCGTGGACTGTTTGGGTGATTTTGCCAATGTGGGCTGTCTATTCAGTGCACACAGGAGGTCCGTGGGTGTCCGCCAGCACACACAGGACGTCTGTGGCAGTCTGTGGCTATCCGTCAGCCCACACAAGACGTCCCTGGCAGTCCGTGTGTGTCCCTCAGCACACACAGGACGTCTGTGGGTGTCCGCCAGCACACACAGGACATCCGTGGCTGTCCGTGTGTGTCCGTGTGTGTCCGTCTGTGTCCGTCAGCCCACACATGACGTCTGTGGCTGTCCATCAGTAGACATATCACCACATTGGTCCTTGGATTCAGCCTGCTGACCCTTCCCGTGAACTGTTCGGGTGATTTTAGCTCACGTGGGCTGTCTGTTCAGTACACACAGGACGTCCGTGGGTGTCCGCCAGCACAAACAGGACATCCGTGGCTGTCCGTGTGTCTCCGTGTATGTCTGTCTGTGTCCGTCAGCAAACACAGGACGTCTGTGGCTGTCCATCAGTACACATATCAGCACGTTTGTCTATGGACTCAGCACGCTGGCCATACCCGTGGACTGTTTGGGTGATTTTGCCAATGTGGGCTGTCTATTCAGTACACACAGGATGTCCGTGGGTGTCCGCCAGCACACACAGGACGTCTGTGGCAGTCTGTGGCTGTCCGTCAGCACACACAGGACGTCCGTGGCAGTCCGTGTGTGTTCATCAGCACACACAGGACGTCTGTGGGTCTCCGCCAGCACACACAGGACGTCCGTGGCTGTCCGTGTGTGTCCGTCTGTGTCCATCAGCACACACATGACGTCCGTGGCTGTCCATCAGTACACATATCAGCACGATGGTCCTTGGACTCAGCACGCTGGCCATTCCTGTGGACTGTTTGGGTGATTTTGGCCCACGTGGGATATCTGTTCAATACACACAGGACGTCCGTGTGTGTCTGTCAGAACACACAGGACGACCGTGTGTGTCTGTGTGTGTCCGTCAGCACACACAGGATGTCCGTGGCTGTCCATCAGTACACATATCAGCATGCTGGTCCTTGGACTCAGCATGCTGGCCCTTCCCGTGGACTGATTGGGTGATTTTGGCCCACAATACACACAGGACGTCCGTGACTGTCCGTGGCTGTTCGTCAGCACACACAGGATGTTCGTGGCTGTCCGTGTGTGTCCGTCAGCACACACAGTGTCACGCCCCCAATCCTGAATAGGATTGTCGGGACGGCCATGGTTCGAGGAAACATGCAAGCCAGTCTTAGGACATCAAGGCAAGCATTCCATGGTCGAGAAAGAAGGTTAAGGACATAAGGAAACTTAGACTTAACCTTATACAAGCTAAGAGACAGCTAGGACGAGTAAGACGGTAGCTGGACAAAGTGGACGAGTAGCTCGGCCAGCTCAATGAAGCTAGGTTCAGTTCACACCAGCTCAGTCCCTACTAAGTCAGCTCCACTAGCTGGACTACTAGCTCACTCAGCTGAGGCAGCTGAGAGTCAGCTCATCTCAGCTAGACGGACTGTCCGGGCTTTAGGCCGATGGTCCGGGTCCGGGTCAGTGGCGGGCTGTGAGGTCCGGCCATGAGGCCATGGGCTGTTGGGTCTTTGGACAAGGCCGTGGGCTAAGTCCAGGAGGCCTGGGGCGTGGGTTGGGCTTGTGACCGACCCCAAACCCAATCAGAAAGGGCGAAGGGATGCAAGTGGCCGAAAGGGGACAACCCTTGGCCGATGGTGCCCATTCGCTAGCAAGTCGTGCCTGTTCGTGGGGCAAGACTTACCCCCTCGTTTTCTATAAATATGGGGGCTCTCTGGTCGATTTCATTATCCAATTCCAGAGTAAAATACTCAGAGAAAAACGTAGAGAGAAAGAAAGAGAGAAAGAGAGAGTTCCGGCCAAGAGAAAGGCCGATTGTGGTGGTGTTGTGTTCCGGCGACTCTGATCGTTTGAGAACTAACTCCGGTGAAGAATGGGAGATCAAGACAAGGAGAAGAGCATGGAGAACCCAGACGTGGTTCTCAAGGTATGTGATGGGCCGTGGCTCCATCAGACCGAACGGACGGTCCATGCAACCGCACCGCAGCTCTGCTCGGTTCCTAAGTCCCATCCGGCTCTCCTTATCTGTTTCAATTCGTTTCTCTTCTCTTCTCTCTGGTTAAACACGAAAGGTTGTGTAGGTTGAGTCCAAGGGACACGTCCCTAGGCTTTGGCCGAACATAACCAAACCGCTAGCCTAGACACGGGTCGGTTAGTCGGATGATCCGATCGCACCAAGACTGGGCGGTTAGGACAAACGGTTGGGAATGACCCAAAGGGCACGAGTTGTCAAGAGTCATGAGTGTCCAAGAGGCACGAATTGCCAAAGGGTGCATGTTCCAAACGGTGTCTTTCGGGACAGGTTAGGATCGATCCTTATGGATCAGCCTATGGCTTGTCTAGTTAAGATAAGGTCACGGTTTGTCTAAGCCAAGGTAGAGTCGCAAGGTCTGACCGGTTGCTAAGCCTTCCGGATTAGGCTTGAGGCTTACTCGGCCGATTGGATCCAGGCCTAAGGCCGGATCAGGTAAGGGAGTCCGTTGGGCCATTGAGCCGGACTCCATTGGCCGGTCGCACCTAGATTCTATCCGGTTAGACGGATTGGTCTTTGGGGACGATCCGGATCTGTTCGTGTGTTCTGTTTATCTATTATGGACTATCTATCTGATTCTAAGTCAAGGGGTGGTTGGTTGAATGACTTAGGATACGGTAGGTAGGTTTATACGTTTTATGATTATGTTGACTGAGGTTTATCTAAGTTCTAGGAACCAAGCCAAGCAATGTGGAATCAATCCGTTCTATTCTCGGTTATGATTAATGCTTATCTGGTTGTGGTTTCAGGAGCTCAGGATGGTTCTGGTCAAGCCAAGGAGCCGTGAAGGCTCGGTCAGTGAGAGGCTGTGTAACGTGTGGTTATATGATGCTAGGGATGAACAAGTGATTGTCTATGAGACTGTTAAGAAGTTGTGTATTGAATCTCATGTTTCTAAGTAATACAAAGTTTATACATTGTTATTCCGCTGTGCAATCTGTTCCTTTGTTTATGAACCTCATATTCGAATATGACTTGGTAAATAAAAGACTTAAAATGGATCACACAAGCAAAGAAATTAATAAGTAAGCCTGCGGACTCCATAAGGTCGAGAGGCCAGGGTTCGGGTCTTACAAGTTGGTATCAGAGCATGCTTGATTCTAGGATAGTTGGGTTATGCAGTCGACACACACACACGCAGCCAGCTGATTAGGTCTCACGGTGAGGTTTGATTGCTTAGTCCAGGGATTGTTTTGTTCTGTTTATGTTAGTGTGTTTCGTACTTACATTGTCTGAATCCTTAGGCTGGAAAAAGCAAGTCGGGAAAGTCCCGAAGGAGTAAGAAAACAGCCGGTCAGTCTAGTCAAGTGGCCATGGACGGGACCAATCTATCCGGATTGCAAACCGATCCGGCCGCGGCTGACACTAGAGACGTGTTGCCAACTTATCAGGCTAACCTTACGGGGACGCAACAGGATGGTCAGGAACATCGGGAGATTGATGAGGAAGTGGAATCCTCGAACGCTAACCGTGATCGTGACCAGCATGAGAGAGTGGCCGATGGAACGGCTAATGTGCCCGCAACACTGTCCAAAGAGGACTTGTTAGAGGCCATGAAGGTAATGGGGACTCAGGTGGCGGCTATGGCTCAACTGTTCACGCCACTAGTGAACTCCTCGGTTGGCCAGGCTACGCCTGTGGCTACGACCACCTCCAACACTAATGGTCCAGTTGTGGAAACGGTTGAGGTGATCGAGATCGATCCACCGGAAAAGTCTGAAAAGAAGGTGGACTATCTGAGTCTGCTTCAACATTTATCCAGGTTGGGTACGAAGGATTTCTCCGGTAGCACCGACCCTATTTTGGCAGACGAGTGGAGGAGTAGGCTGGTCCGAAACTTTCAATCAACTCGCTGTCCAGAGGATTACAGACGAGACATTGCGGTTCACTTCCTGGAAGGGGACGCGCATAATTGGTGGCTTGCAGTGGACAAGCGCACCAATGGGAGTTTGGAAAGTTTTGCGGACTTTGAAGTTGAGTTCAACCGCAAATACTTCCCTGCTGAGGCTTGGGATCGTCTGGAAGCTCAGTTTCTAGATTTGGCCCAAGGCCGCAGGACCGTACGAGAGTACGAAGAAGAGTTCAACCGGCTCAGACGGTTTGTTGGAAGAGAGCTGGAGGACGAGGCAGTCCAGGTCCGTAGGTTCATCCGAGGCCTAAGGCCAGAACTGAAGACCCATTGCTCGATCCGCACTTTCAACACCGTCGGAGAACTGGTGGAACGGGTGGCTTTGCTAGAGACTAACTTGGCTGAAGAAGCTAAGCTTAAGGCTAAGTCACAGTCTGGCCCGTCGGGTAAGACAAATGATAAAAAGAGGAAGTGGGACCAGGTGGACGGAGGTAAGACCTCTGGTGGCCGACCTACATGTCCCAAGTGTGGAAAGAATCATCCCGGTGAGTGCTGGAAGGCCATGGAGGCTTGTGTGCGATGTGGCAGCATGGATCACACGATCCAAAACTGCACTCGAACAAACCGATTCTCAGACCAGTCCAGTGGCAGCGGCTCCGTGACTTGCTTCCTATGTGGCAAAACTGGACACTACAAGTCGGACTGTCCTAAGCTACAAGGAGGACAAGGGAAGGGCCGTGGAGACACAGGCAAGTCGACCCAGAGTAGGCCGACCACAACACCAAGGGTGTATGAGCTTTCCCGGGACGACGGCGCTTCTGGATCGTTTGATTCGATCTCTGGTAATTCCTAAATTTTTCTTTTTACATTCAAGTAGAAAATGCTATGTCTAGGGGATTCTGATGGGTGTCTCTGTTAGGAACCCTCATGATTGGTGGTGTGGAAACCCATGTACTTTTCGACACAGGGGCTACACATAGTTTTGTGAGTCCGGGACTGGTCGGAAAGGGTCTGTTCTGTCTGGACGCTGGAGATAATTTTGGGATAGTGAGGGCGGCCGGAGGGCAAGGCCAGGGTAAGAGTCGCAAGTTCCGATCGGCCATTTGGTCTAACCGGATTGGGCGTGAGGCTTACTCGGCCGTTGGATCCAGGCCAGAGGCCGGATCAGGTAAGGAAGTTCGTTGGGCCATTGAGCCGGACTTCACTAGGCCGGACGCACCTAGATTCTATCCGGATGGACGGATTGGTCTTCGGGACGATCCGGACTGTTCGTGTGTTCTGTTTATCTATTCGGGACTGTCTATCTGATTCTAAGTCAAGGGGTGGTTGGTTGAATGACTTCGGATACGGTAGGCAGGTTCATATCTTTCTATAAGTATATTGTCTCAGGTTTATCTATGTTCTAGGAACCAAGCCAAGCATTGTAGAATCGACCAGTTATATTCTCGGTTATGATTAATGCTTATCTTGTTGTGGTTTCAGGAACTAAGGATGGTTCTGGTCAAGCCAAGGAGCCGTGAAGGCTCGGTCAGTGAGAGGTTGTGTAACGTGTGGTTAGATGATGCTAGGGACGAACTAGTGATTGTCTATGAAACAATTAAGAAGTTGTGTATTGGATCTCATGTTTCTAAGTAATACATTTTGTACACATTTATATTCCGCTGTTCTATCTGTTCAATTGTTTTAGAACCTCAGATTCGAACATAACTTAGTAAATGAAAGACTTAAAATGAATCAAACAAGCAAAGAAATTGATTAAGTAGCAAACGGGTCCAGTCTTGTCGAGAGGCCAGATTCGGGCATTACAAGTTGGTATCAGAGCATGCTTGATTCTAGGATAGTTGGGTTATGTAGTCCACACACACGCAGCCAGCTGATTCAGTCTCACGGTGAGGTTTGATAGTTAGGTCCAGGGATTAATTGTCTCGGTTATGTTATGTATATGTTGTACTAACAATGTCTGAATCCTTAGGCTGGGAAAAGCAAATCGGGAAAGACCCGAAGGAATAAGAAAACGGCTGGTCCGCCAAGTCAAGCGGCCGCAGACGGAGTTAATCTGTCCGGGTTACCAACTGAGCCGGCTGCGACTAACACCGGGGATGTGTTACCGACTGACCATGCCAACCTTACGGGAACACAACAAGATGGTCAGCAACACCAGGAGAGTGATGGGGAAGTGGAATCCTCGAACGCTAACCGTGATGGTGACCAGCGTGAGCAAAGGGCCGAGGGAACGGCCAACGTGCCCGCAACACTATCCCGAGAGGACTTGTTAGAGGCCATGAAAGTAATGGGTAACCAGGTGGCGGCTATGACTCAGCTGTTCACTCCACTAGTGAATTCATCAGTTGGTCAAGCTACACCTGTAGCTACAGCTACACCTATTGCTACGTGTCCAGCTGTGGACGCGGTTGAGGTGATCGAGATCGATCCACCGGAAGGGTCTGTAAAGAAGGTTGACTATCTGAGTTTGCTTTAACATCTATCCAGATTGGGTACGAAGCAATTTCAGGTAGCACCGACCCTGTTGTGGCAGATGAGTGGAGGAGTAGGCTGGTCCGAAACTTCCAATCAACTCTCTGTCCAGAGGATTACAGACGAGACATTGTTGGGGTCAAAAACGGTTACGACAAATTTAACATCCAAAACATCCGAGGAAGAAAATAAGAATTTCTCCGAAGAGTACTTTTCTAAATAGATTCTTTCTTACGAAAAAGCTTTACGGAAGAAAGAGTCGAGATGTCCGACGAAGGCTCGAAACAGGTCGCTACGTAGCGACCGAACGATCGTCCCGCTCGGTCGCTACGTAGCGACCGAGCGATCATCCCGCTCGGTCGCTACGTAGCGACCGAGCGATCATCCCGCTCAGTCGCTACGTAGCGACCGAGCGATCGTCCCGCTCGGTCGTTACGTAGCGATCGATGCTCGAGCCAAAATTCGGTCGCTGTGTAGCGATTGAACCTTTCCGAACGTCGATACGACACCAGTTCTTGCATTCTCGTCAAAACCTTCGAATGCTATCTCCCGAAGACTGTAGCAAGCTCAGTCCATGTTTCCTGCCATTCTAATTCATCGATCAAACTTCGCGGATTAGAAACCGCGGAAAACTCGTAGTAAACGTGTCGAGTCGGAAGACGCCCCAAAGGGACCTAAAACACGACTCGAGGCCCATCCTACGATTTTTTCCTAACCAAAAGCCCGTGAACCACAGCATGGTTCACGCTTGGCCCACGAGGAAGGATAAATGTCGAGTTTCCGCGGATAAATACGGAAGTTTTGAAGATAATTTTGAAGATCGGGAAAAATGGAATATCTCCATTTTTATCCTATGACGGCTTAAGGGCAGAAGAGTAAAAGCGTAAACCGACCTTGGAGCTAGTATATAAGGAGTCCTAGGCGAGAGGCAAGAGGGAGAACTTTTTTCAGAGCAAACTTAGCACTTAGAGCAATTTAGGCAATTTTCCGTTTTTGTTATTTCGAGCTGCGACTCAATTAGGTTTAGCCGTCTTAGGGTTGCTAGAACTAGGAATCTCGCCGACAGCTCTCGAGCCCAGACTTATTCCTTGTTGTAAACGCTCATACGCAGATTCGGAATAAGATCTTCATTGCTCTCTTTTCGATTTCTTATTTTTATCGTTGTTGTTCTCGTGTTCTGATTGCTTGACGTGTGGTAATTAACAGATATCCGGGTCCTCTGGGAAATTAGGGTTTTCCTAGTTTCCTTATTTAAACGGAAATCGACAGTGCAAATTTCGGTTCCCACAGTTTGGCGCTAGAAGGAGGGTGCCTTACGGATTAATCTAACCAGCAAAAGCCACTCAACGATCAGGAACGGTATGCAAGATTCGGTGTGTGCAAACGTCATCTCATTCAAGGGAGGAGAAACGATCGATCGAGCCAAACCTCGAAACAATCTCCTTGTTATCGAGTTGACGATTCGAGATATCGACGTCGCTAGAGTGCTAATCGATACCGGAAGCTCGGCCGATATCATCTTCAAAGACACTCTTGAAAAGATGGGGATCAATCAATCCAAAGTCGCGAAATGTCCAAGCCCACTGCTAGGACTTTCGGGGGAAACGACCATGGCCTATGGATCGATTAGACTCGCTGTTAAAGCCGGAACCGTGACAAACGTCACAGAGTTTCTAGTCGTCGACCGCCCCGCATCTTACAACGTTATCATGGGAACGCCATGGCTGAACACCATGCGCGCAATCCCATCAACCTATCATCTTTGTCTCAAGTTCCCGACCCCTAACGGAGTCGAGGTAATTTGGGGAAATCCGAGAGTTTCACAGGTTTGTTTCGCCGCGGAACTAAAACGAAAGAGACCGATCCTCGAAATCACTCCTAAGAGAGCGGAGAAAAAGACCTCCAGCAAAGATACGCGAAGTCAGGATTCAGCGGAATTCTTCTGGCAGTCTCGCAGCATCGCAGCTCTAGATGAAAAACGCGAGCCAACATGCGAACCCGTGGTAACAATCTGTCTCGACGAAGCCTTCCCGGAACGCTGCGTCGAAATTGGAGCCAATCTCCACGAGCCTTTAAGGACAGAACTAATAACCTGTCTTAAAAAGAACCTTAATACTTTCGCATGGGCTGCGGAAGATATGCCGGGAATCGACATTAACATAACATGTCACGAGCTGAATACCGACCCAACATTCAAACCCGTCAAACAGAAAAGACGGAAGCTAGGACCCGAACGTGCTGCCGCAGTAAACGATGAGGTCGAAAAACTGCTTAAAGTTGGGTCGATAACGGAAGTAAGATACCCGGACTGGCTCGCCAACCCCGTAGTAGTCAAAAAGAAAAACGGGAAGTGGCGAGTTTGCGTAGATTTTAGCGACCTAAACAAGGCATGTCCAAAGGATAGCTTCCTTCTACCACATATCGATCGGTTGATAGAAGCAACAGCGGGCAACGAACTCTTATCCTTCATGGATGCCTTCTCAGGTTATAATCAAATTAGGATGAATCCCGACGATCGTGAGAAGACTGCGTTCATTACCGATCGCGGAACTTATTGCTATAAGGTAATGCCCTTCGGCCTCAAAAACGCTGGAGCAACTTACCAACGACTCGTGAACCGAATGTTCTCCAAACAACTCGGAAAAACGATGGAAGTTTATATCGACGACATGCTCGTCAAATCCCTCAAAGCAAGAGATCACGTGTCACATCTTGCAGAATGCTTTGCACAACTAAATTCCCATAACATGAAGCTCAACCCGACGAAATGTAGATTCGCCGTGGCATCAGGAGAATTCCTCGGCTACTTGGTCATATACCGCGGCATCGAAGCAAATCCAAAACAGATCAACGCACTAATCGAGATGGCTTCACCAAAGAACAAGCGGGAGGTCCAAAGACTGACCGGCAGAATCGCAGCACTTAACCGATTTATTTCACGATCAACAAATAAGTGCCTGCCCTTCTACGACGTCCTGCGAGGAAATAAAAAATTCGAATTGTCGGAAGAGTGCGAAAACACCTTCCAACAGCTGAAGCGTTATTTAGCTACTCCTCCAGTCCTCGCAAAACCTGTGGAAGGGGAGCCTTTATTCTTGTACATCGCGGTGTCGGCTACGGCCGTAAGCGGAGTCCTGATCAGGGAAGAACGCGGGGAGCAGAAACATATTTTCTACATAAGCAAAACCTTGCTGGATGCCGAATCTAGGTATCCGTTGATGGAAAAATTGGCATGTGCGGTCGTAACATCGGCCCGAAAACTAAGACCATATTTCCAATCCCACACGATTGTCATCCTCACGACTTTTCCCTTACAGACAATTTTGCATAGCCCAAGTCAATCAGGTCGATTGGCTAAGTGGGCGGTCGAGTTGAGCGAGTATGACATCGAATACCGACCAAGGACGAGCGCAAAATCACAAGTGCTCGCAGACTTCTTGGTCGAACTTCCAACGGGAGCAATAACCAATGAGGAACCAAATTCCACCTGGCTCCTCCACGTCGACGGATCCTCATCCAAGCAAGGATCGGGTATCGGGATCCGTCTCACATCTCCAACGAGCGAGATCTTGGAACAATCGTTCAGGCTGGAATTCCATGCCTCAAACAACGAGGCCGAATACGAAGCATTAATCGCAGGTCTACGTTTGGCTCACGGCTTAAAAACACGTAATCTCCACGCTTACTGCGACTCCCAGTTAGTGGCCAGTCAATTCAGCGGAGAATATGAAGCCAGAGACGAACGAATGGACGCGTACCTCAAACTGGTCCAAGGTCTAGCTCAAGACTTCGACTGTTTCGCCCTTACCCGGATCCCCCGTTCCGAGAATGTCCAGGCGGACGCCCTTGCGGCCTTAGCATAAAGTTCAGATCCAGGACTCAAAAGGGTAATTCCGGTCGAATTCATCGAACATCCGAGTATCGGACCGCCAGTCGTCGTCAATCTCATAGAGGGTCAAGATGACGAGGAGGAAGAAATTACAATACCACCACCATCGGAGCAATCTGATTACGGCTGTGATACCTCATGGCTTCAGACGATTCGAGACTACATTGTCGACGGGCAACTGCCCGCCGAAAAATTGGCAGCTCGCAAGGTCCGAACACAGGCCGCACGCTACGTAACAGTGGACGGCGAAATCTACAAATGGAGATTCTCCGGACCACTCCTGACGTGCCTGGAAGGAGAAAAGGCGAGGAAAGTAATGGAGGAAATACATTCCGGCTCATTCGGCAACCATTTCCGGCGGAAGATCATAGCCGTGAAAATCAAACGC
>NW_022609994.1:0-27368 GCF_000309985.2 Brassica rapa | reverse complement strand
TATTTGGAAAGTTTTCATTTTTTGAGAAATATTGTAGATTTGGGTTTGTGATTTAGAAATTAGAATAACAAGAATATTTGTAGATAGATGAGTATTCTTTGAGAATTTTTCAGCAATATGTTGTATTTTAAATAATAATTTTTTTAAAAACTGCTATTTATGGAAAGTTTTCATTTTCTTGAGAAATATTGTAGATTTGGGTTTGTGATTAAAAATTAGGATAACAAGAATATTTGTGGATAGATGAGTGTTCTTTAAGATTTTTCATCAATATGTTGTATTTTTAAAATAATTTTCTTAAAAACTGCTATTTTTGGAAAGTTTTCATTTTTTTGAGAAATATTGTAGATTTGGGTTTGTGATTTAGAAATTAGGATAACAAGAATATTTGTAGATAGATGAGTATTCTTTAAGAATTTTTCAGCAATATGTTGTATTTTAATAATAATTTTCTTAAAACTGCTATTTATGGAAAGTTTTCATTTTCTTGAGAATATTAGATTTAGATTTGGGTTTGTGATTTAGAAATTAGAATAACAAGAATATTTGTAGATAGATGAGTATTCTTTGAGAATTTTTCAGCAATATGTTGTATTTTTAAATTATTTTCTTAAAAACTGCTATTTATGGAAAGTTTTCATTTCTTGAGAAATATTGTAGATTTGGGTTTGTGATTAAAAAATTAGAATAACAAGAATATTTGGATAGATGAGTGTTCTTTAAGAATTTTTTCATCAATATGTTGTATTTTAAAATAATTTTCTTAAAAACTGCTATTTTTGGAAAGTTTTCATTTTTTTGAGAAATATTGTAGATTTGGGTTTCTGATTTAGAAATTAGAATAACAAGAATATTTGCAGATAGATGAGTATTCTTTGAGAATTTTCAGCAATATGTTGTATTTTAAATAATAATTTTCTTAAAAACTGCTATTTTTGGAAAGTTTTCATTTTTTAGAGAAATATTGTAGATTTGGGTTTGTGATTAAAAAATTAGGATAACCAGAATATTTGTGGATATATGAGTGTTCTTTAAGAATTTTTCAGCAATATTTTGTATTTTTAAATAATAATTTCTTAAAAACTGCTATTTATGGAAAGTTTTCATTTTCTTGAGAAATATTGTAGATTTGGGTTTGTGATTAAAAAATTAGTATAACAAGAATATTTGTGGATAGATGAGCTTCTTTAAGAATTTTTCATCAATATGTTGTATTTTAAGTAATAATTTTTTAAAAACTGCTATTTTGGAAAGTTTTCATTTTTTTGAGAAATATTGTAGATTTGGTTTGTGATTTAGAAATTAGGATAACAAGAATATTTGTAGATAGATGAGTATTCTTTGAGAATTTTTCAGCAATATGTTGTATTTTAAAATAATTTTCTTAAAAACTGCTATTTATGGAAAGTTTTCATTTTCTTGAGAAATATTGTAGATTTGGGTTTGTGATTTAGAAAATTAGAATAACAAGAATATTGTAGATAGATGAGTATTCTTTGAGAATTTTTCAGCAATATGTTGTATTTTTAAATAATTTTCTTAAAAACTGCTATTTATGGAAAGTTTTCATTTTCTTGAGAAATATTGTAGATTTGGGTTTGTGATTAAAAAATTAGGATAACAAGATATTTTTGTGGATAGATGAGTGTTCTTAAGAATTTTTCATCAATATGTTGTATTTTAAAATAATTTTCTTAAAAACTGCTATTTTTGGAAAGTTTTCATTTTTTTGAGAAATATTGTAGATTTGGTTTGTGATTTAGAAATTAGGATAACAAGAATATTTGTAGATAGATGAGTATTCTTTAAAAATTTTTCAGCAATATGTTGTATTTTAAATATAATTTTCTTAAAAACTGCTATTTATGGAAAGTTTTCATTTTCTTGAGAAATATTGTAGATTTGGGTTTGTGATTTAAAATTAGAATAACAAGAATATTTGTAGATAGATGAGTATTCTTTAAGAATTTTTCAGCAATGGTGTTTTTTAAATAATTTTTTTAAAAACTGCTATTTATGGAAAGTTTTCATTTTCTTGAGAAATATTGTAGATTTGGGTTTGTGATTAAAAAATTAGGATAACAAGAATATTTGTGATAGATGAGTATTCTTTAAGAATTTTTCATCAATATGTTGTATTTTAAATAATAATTTTCTTAAAAACTGCTATTTTTGGAAAGTTTTCATTTTTTGAGAAATATTGTAGATTTGGGTTTGTGATTTAGAAATTAGAATAACAAGAATATTTGTAGATAGATGAGTATTCTTTGAGAATTTTTCAGCAATATGTTGTTTTTAATAATAATTTTCTTAAAAACTGCTATTTATGGAAAGTTTTCATTTTCTTGAGAAATATTGTAGATTTGGGTTTGTGATTATTAGAAATTAGAATAACAAGAATATTTGTAGATAGATGAGTATTCTTTGAGAATTTTTCAGCAATATGTTGTATTTTAAATAATAATTTTTTAAAAACTGCTATTTATGGAAAGTTTTCATTTTTCTGAGAAATATTGTAGATTTGGGTTTGTGATTAAGAAATTAGGATAACAAGAATATTTGTAGATAGATGAGTATTCTTTAAGAATTTTCAGCAATATGTTGTATTTTAAATAATAATTTTCTTAAAAACTGCTATTTATGGAAAGTTTTCATTTTCTTGAGAAATATTGTAGATTTGGGTTTGTGATTTAAGAAATTAGGATAACAAGAATATTTGTAGATAGATGAGTATTCTTTAAGAATTTTTCATCAATATGTTGTATTTTAAAATAATTTTCTTAAAAACTGCTATTTTTGGAAAGTTTTCATTTTTTGAGAAATATTGTAGTAGATTTGGGTGTGATTTAGAAATTAGAATAACAAGAATATTTGTAGATAGATGAGTATTCTTTAAGAATTTTTCAGCAATATGTTGTATTTTTAAATAATAATTTTCTTAAAAACTGCTATTTATGGAAAGTTTTCATTTTCTTGAGAAATATTGTAGATTTGGGTTTGTGATTTAGAAATTAGAATAACAAGAATATTGTAGATAGATGAGTATTCTTTAAGAATTTTTCAGCAATATGTTGTATTTAAATAATAATTTCTTAAAAACTGCTATTTTGGAAAGTTTTCATTTTTTGAGAAATATTGTAGATTTGGGTTTGTGATTTAAAATTAGGATAACAAGAATATTTGTAGATAGATGAGTATTCTTTAAGAATTTTTCAGCAATATGTTGTATTTTAAATAATTTTCTTAAAAACTGCTATTTTTGGAAAGTTTTCATTTTCTTGAGAAATATTGTAGATTTGGTTTGTGATTAAAAATTAGGATAACAAGAATATTTGTGGATAGATGAGTATTCTTTAAGAATTTTTCATCAATATGTTGTATTTTAAAATAATTTTCTTAAAAACTGCTATTTTTGGAAAGTTTTCATTTTTTTGAGAAATATTGTAGATTTGGGTTTGTGATTTAGAAATTAGGATAACAAGAATATTTGTAGATAGATGAGTATTCTTTGAGATTTTTCAGCAATATGTTGTATTTTAAATAATAATTTTCTTAAAACCTGCTATTTATGGAAAGTTTTCATTTTCTTGAGAAATATTGTAGATTTGGGTTTGTGATTAAAAATTAGGATAACAAGAATATTTGTGGATAGATGAGTGTTTCTTTAAGAATTTTTCATCAATATGTTGTATTTTAAATAATAATTTTCTTAAAAACTGCTATTTTTGGAAAGTTTTCATTGTTTTGAGAAATATTGTAGATTTGGGTTTGTGTTTTAGGAATTAGAATAACAAGAATATTTGTAGATAGATGAGTATTCTTTAAGAATTTTTCAGCAGTATGTTGTATTTTAAATAATAATTTTCTTAAAACTGTTATTTATGGAAAGTTTTCATTTTCTTGAGAAATATTGTAGATTTGGGTTTGTGATTTAGAATATAGGATAACAAGAATATTTGTAGATAGATGAGTATTCTTTAAGAATTTTTCAGCAATATGCTGTATTTTAAATAATAATTTTCTTAAAAACTGCTATTTATGGAAAGTTTTCATTTTCTTGAGAAATATTGTAAATTTGGGTTTGTGATTAAGAAATTAGGATAACAAGAATATTTTAGATAGATGAGTATTCTTTAAGAATTTTTCAGCAATATGTTGTATTTTAAATAATAATTTTCTTAAAAACTGCTATTTATGGAAAGTTTTCATTTTCTTGAGAAATATTGTAGATTTGGGTTTGTGATTAAAAAATTAGGATAACAAGAATATTTGTAGATAGATGAGTATTCTTAAGAATTTTTCATCAATATGTTGTATTTTAAAATAATTTTTCTTAAAACTGCTATTTTGGAAAGTTTTCATTTTTTTTGAAAATATTGTAGATTTGGGTTTGTGATTTAGAAATTAGAATAACAAGAATATTTGTAGATAGATGAGTATTCTTTAAGAATTTTTCAGCAATATGTTGTATTTTTAAATAATAATTTTCTTAAAAACTGCTATTTATGGAAAGTTTTCATTTTCTTGAGAAATATTGTAGATTTGGGTTTGTGATTTAGAAATTAGGATAACAAGAATATTTGTAGATAGATGAGTATTCTTTAAGAATTTTTCAGCAATCCATATGTTGTATTTAAAAATAATTTTCTTAAAAACTGCTATTTATGGAAAGTTTTCATTTTTTGAGAAATATTGTAGATTTGGTTTGTGATTTAAGAAATTAGAATAACAAGAATATTTGTAGATAGATGAGTATTCTTTAAGAATTTTTCAGCAATATGTTGTATTTTTAAATAATTTTCTTAAAAACTGCTATTTATGGAAAGTTTTCATTTTCTTGAGAAATATTGTAGATTTGGGTTTGTGATTAAAAAATTAGATAACAAGAATATTTGTGGATAGATGAGTGTTCTTTAAGAATTTTTCATCAATATGTTGTATTTTAAAATAATTTCTTTAAAACTGCTTAAAAACTGCTATTTTGGAAAGTTTTCATTTTTTTGAGAAATATTGTAGATTTGGGTTTGTGATTTAGAAATTAGGATAACAAGAATATTTGTAGATAGATGAGTATTCTTTGAGAATTTTTCAGCAATATGTTGTATTTTAAATAATAATTTTCTTAAAAACTGCTATTTATGGAAAGTTTTCATTTTCTTGAGAAATATTGTAGATTTGGGTTTGTGATTAAAAATTAGGATAACAAGAATATTTGTGGATAGATGAGTTTCTTTAAGAATTTTTCATCAATATGTTGTATTTTAATAATAATTTTCTTAAAAACTGCTATTTTTGGAAAGTTTTCATTTTTTGAGAAATATTGTAGATTTGGGTTTGTGATTTAGAAATTAGGATAACAAGAATATTTGTAGATAGATGAGTATTCTTTGAGAATTTTTCAGCAATATGTTGTTTTAAATAATAATTTCTTAAAAACTGCTATTTATGGAAAGTTTTCATTTTCTTGAGAAATATTGTAGATTTGGGTTTGTGATTTAGAAATTAGAATAACAAGAATATTTGTAGATAGATGAGTATTCTTTGAGAATTTTTCAGCAATATGTTGTATTTTTAAATAATTTTCTTAAAAACTGCTATTTATGGAAAGTTTTCATTTTCTTGAGAAATATTGTAGATTTGGGTTTGTGATTAAAAATTAGATAACAAGAATATTTGTGGATAGATGAGTGTTCTTTAAGAATTTTTCATCAATATGTTGTATTTTAAAATAATTTCTTAAAAACTGCTATTTTTGGTAAGTTTTCATTTTTTTTGAGAAATATTGTAGATTTGGCTTTGTGATTTAGAAATTAGGATAACAAGAATATTTGTAGATAGATGAGTATTCTTTGAAAATTTTTCAGCAATATGTTGTATTTTAAATAATAATTTTCTTAAAACCTGCTATTTATGGAAAGTTTTCATTTTCTTGAGAAATATTGTAGATTTGGGTTTGTGATTTAGAAATTAGAATAACAAGAATATTTGTAGATAGATGAGTATTCTTTAAGAATTTTTCAGCAATATGTTGTATTTTAAATAATAATTTTCTTAAAAACTGCTATTTATGGAAAGTTTTCATTTTCTTGAGAAATATTGTAGATTTGGGTTTGTGATTAAAAAATTAGTATAACAAGAATATTTGTGGATAGATGAGCGTTCCTTAAGAATTTTTCTTCAATATGTTGTATTTTAAGTAATAATTTTCTTAAAAACTGCTATTTTTGGAAAGTTTTCATTTTTTTGAGAAATATTGTAGATTTGGGTTTGTGATTTAGAAATTAGAATAACAAGAATATTTGTAGATAGATGAGTATTCTTTGAGAATTTTTCAGCAATATGTTGTTTTTTAAATAATAATTTTCTTAAAACCTGCTATTTATGGAAAGTTTTCATTTTCTTGAGAAATATTGTAGATTTGGGTTTGTGATTTAGAAATTAGAATAACAAGAATATTTGTAGATAGATGAGTATTCTTTGAGAATTTTTCTGCAATATGTTGTATTTTAAATAATAATTTTTTTAAAAACTGCTATTTATGGAAAGTTTTCATTTTCTTGAGAAATATTGTAGATTTGGGTTTGTGATTAAGAAATTAGGATAACAAGAATATTTGTAGATAGATGAGTATTCTTTAAGAATTTTTCAGCAATATGTTGTATTTTAAATAATAATTTTCTTAAAAACTGCTATTTATGGAAAGTTTTCATTTTCTTGAGAAATATTGTAGATTTGGCTTTGTGATTTAGAAATTAGGATAACAAGAATATTTGTGGATAGATGAGTGTTCTTTAAGAATTTTTCATCAATATGTTGTATTTTAAAATAATTTTCTTAAAAACTGCTATTTTTGGAAAGTTTTCATTTTTTTGAGAAATATTGTAGATTTGGGTTTGTGATTTTGAAATTAGAATAACAAGAATATTTGTAGATAGATGAGTATTCTTTCAGAATTTTTCAGCAATATGTTGTATTTTAAATAATAATTTTCTTAAAAACTGCTATTTATGGAAAGTTTTCATTTTCTTGAGAAATATTGTAGATTTGGGTTTGTGATTAAAAAATTAGGATAACAAGAATATTTGTGGATAGATGAGTGTTCTTTAAGAATTTTTCATCAATATGTTGTATTTTAAAATAATTTTCTTAAAAACTGCTATTTATGGAAAGTTTTCATTTTCTTGAGAAATATTGTAGATTTGGGTTTGTGATTAAAAAATTAGGATAACAAGAATATTTGTGATAGATGAGTATTCTTTAAGAATTTTCATCAATATGTTGTATTTTAAGTAATAATTTTTTAAAAAACTGCTATTTTTGGAAAGTTTTCATTTTTTGAGAAATACTGTAGATTTGGGTTTGTGATTTAGAAATTAGAATAACAAGAATATTTGTAGATAGATGAGTATTCTTTGAGAATTTTTCAGCAATACGTTGTATTTTAAATAATAATTTTCTTAAAAACTGCTATTTATGGAAAGTTTTCATTTTCTTGAGAAATATTGTAGATTTGGGTTTGTGATTAAAAAATTAGGATAACAAGAATATTTGTGGATAGATGAGTGTTCTTTAAGAATTTTTCATCAATATGTTGTATTTTTAAATAATTTTCTTAAAAACTGATATTTTTGGAAAGTTTTTTTTTTTGAGAAATATTGTAGATTTGGGTTTGTGATTTAGAAATTAGAATAACAAGAATATTTGTAGATAGATGAGTATTCTTTGAGAATTTTTCAGCAATATGTTGTATTTTTAAATAATTTCTTAAAAACTGCTATTTATGGAAAGTTTTCATTTTCTTGAGAAATATTGTAGATTTGGGTTTGTGATTAAAAATTAGGATAACAAGAATATTTGTGGATAGATGAGTGTTCTTTAAGAATTTTTCATCAATATGTTGTATTTTAAAATAATTTTCTTAAAAACTGCTATTTTTGGAAAGTTTTCATTTTTTGAGAAATATTGTAGATTTGGGTTTGTGATTTAGAAATTAGGATAACAAATATATTGTAGATAGATGAGTATTCTTTGAGAATTTTTCAGCAATATGTTGTATTTTAAATAATAATTTTCTTAAAAACTGCTATTTATGGAAAGTTTTCATTTTCTTGAGAAATATTGTAGATTTGGGTTTGTGATTAAAAAATTAGGATAACAAGAATATTTGTGGATAGATGAGTATTCTTTAGAATTTTTCATCAATATGTTGTATTTTAAATAATAATTTTTAAAAACTGCTATTTTTGGAAAGTTTTCATTTTTTGAGAAATATTGTAGATTTGGGTTTGTGATTTAGAAATTAGAATAACAAGAATATTTGTAGATAGATGAGTATTCTTTGAGAATTTTTCAGCAATATGTTGTATTTTAAATAATAATTTTTTAAAAACTGCTATTTATGGAAAGTTTTCATTTTCTTGAGAAATATTGTAGATTTGGGTTTGTGATTAAGAAATTAGGATAACAAGAATATTTGTAGATAGATGAGTATTCTTTAAGAATTTTTCAGCAATATGTTGTATTTTAATAATAATTTTCTTAAAAACTGCTATTTATGGAAAGTTTTCATTTTCTTGAGAAATATTGTAGATTTGGGTTTGTGATTTAGAAATTAGGATAACAAGAATATTTGTAGATAGATGAGTATTCTTTAAGAATTTTTCATCAATATGTTGTATTTTAAAATAATTTTCTTTAAAAACTGCTATTTTTGGAAAGTTTTCATTTTTTTGAGAAATATTGTAGATTTGGGTTTGTGATTTAGAAATTAGGATAACAAGAATATTTGTAGATAGATGAGTATTCTTTAAGAATTTTTCAGCAATATGTTGTATTTTTAAATAATAATTTTCTTAAAAACTGCTATTTTGGAAAGTTTTCATTTTTTGAGAAATATTGTAGATTTGGGTTTGTGATTTAGAAATTAGGATAACAAGAATATTTGTAGATAGATGAGTATTCTTTAAGAATTTTTCAGCAATATGTTGTATTTTAAATAATAATTTTCTTAAAAACTGCTATTTATGGAAAGTTTTCATTTTCTTGAGAAATATTGTAGATTTGGGTTTGTGATTAAAAAATTAGGATAACCAGAATATTTGTGGATAGATGAGTGTTCTTTAAGAATTTTTCATCAATATGTTGTATTTTAAAATAATTTTCTTAAAATATTGTACATTTGGGTTTGTGATTAAAAAATTAGGATAACAAGAATATTTGTGGATATATGAGTGTTCTTTAAGAATTTTTCAGCAATATGTTGTATTTTAAAATAATTTTTTAAAAACTGCTATTTTGGAAAGTTTTCATTTTTGAGAAATATTGTAGATTTGGGTTTGTGATTTAGAAATTAGATAACAAGAATATTTGTAGATAGATGAGTATTCTTTGAGAATTTTTCAGCAATATGTTGTATTTTAAATAATAATTTTCTTAAAAACTGCTATTTATGGAAAGTTTTCATTTTCTTGAGAAATATTGTAGATTTGGGTTTGTGATTAAAAAATTAGGATAACAAGAATATTTGTGGATAGATGAGTGTTCTTTAAGAATTTTTCATCAATATGTTGTATTTTAAAATAATTTTCTTAAAAACTGCTATTTTTGGAAAGTTTTCATTTTTTTGAGAAATATTGTAGATTTGGGTTTGTGATTTTGAAATTAGAATAACAAGAATATTTGTAGATAGATGAGTATTCTTTCAGAATTTTTCAGCAATATGTTGTATTTTTAAATAATTTTCTTAAAAACTGCTATTTATGGAAAGTTTTCATTTTCTTGAGAAATATTGTAGATTTGGGTTTGTAATTAAAAAATTAGAATAACAAGAATATTTGTGGATAGATGAGTGTTCTTTAAGAATTTTTCATCAATATGTTGTATTTTAAAATAATTTTCTTAAAAACTGCTATTTTTGGAAAGTTTTCATTTTCTTGAGAAATATTGTAGATTTGGGTTTGTGATTTAGAAATTAGGATAACAAGAATATTTGTAGATAGATGAGTATTCTTTGAGAATTTTTCAGCAATATGTTGTATTTTAAATAATAATTTTCTTAAAAACTACTATTTATGGAAAGTTTTCATTTTCTTGAGAAATATTGTAGATTTGGGTTTGTGATTAAAAAATTAGTATAACAAGAATATTTGTGGATAGATGAGCATTCCTTAAGAATTTTTCATCAATATGTTGTATTTTAAGTAATAATTTTTTTAAAAACTGCTATTTTTGGAAAGTTTTCATTTTTTTGAGAAATACTGTAGATTTGGGTTTGTGATTTAGAAATTAGAATAACAAGAATATTTGTAGATAGATGAGTATTCTTTGAGAATTTTTCAGCAATATGTTGTATTTTAAATAATAATTTCTTAAAAACTGCTATTTATGGAAAGTTTTCATTTTCTTGAGAAATATTGTAGATTTGGGTTTGTGATTTAGAAATTAGAATAACAAGAATATTTGTAGATAGATGAGTATTCTTTGAGAATTTTTCAGCAATATGTTGTATTTTTAAATAATTTTCTTAAAAACTGCTATTTATGGAAAGTTTTCATTTTCTTGAGAAATATTGTAGATTTGGGTTTGTAATTAAAAAATTAGAATAACAAGAATATTTGTGGATAGATGAGTGTTCTTTAAGAATTTTTCATCAATAAGTTGTATTTTAAAATAATTTTCTTAAAAACTGCTATTTTTGGTAAGTTTTCATTTTTTTGAGAAATATTGTAGATTTGGCTTTGTGATTTAGAAATTAGGATAACAAGAAAATTTGTAGATAGATGAGTATTCTTTGAAAAAATTTCAGCAATATGTTGTATTTTAAATAATAATTTTCTTAAAACCTGCTATTTATGGAAAGTTTTCATTTTCTTGAGAAATATTGTAGATTTGGGTTTGTGATTTAGAAATTAGAATAACAAGAATATTTGTAGATAGATGAGTATTCTTTAAGAGTTTTTCAGCAATATGTTGTATTTTAAATAATAATTTTCTTAAAAACTGCTATTTATGGAAAGTTTTCATTTTCTTGAGAAATATTGTAGATTTGAGTTTGTGATTAAAAAATTAGTATAACAAGAATATTTGTGGATAGATGAGCGTTTCTTAAGAATTTTTCATCAATATGTTGTATTTTAAGTAATAATTTTCTTAAAAACTGCTATTTTTGGAAAGTTTTCATTTTTTTGAGAAATATTGTAGATTTGGGTTTGTGATTTAGAAATTATAATAAAAAGAATATTTGTAGATAGATGAGTATTCTTTGAGAATTTTTTATCAATATGTTGTATTTTAAATAATAATTTTCATAAAAACTGCTATTTATGGAAAGTTTTCATTTTCTTGAGAAATATTGTAGATTTGGGTTTGTGATTTAGAAATTAGAATAACAAGAATATTTGTAGATAAATGAGTATTCTTTGAGAATTTTTCAGCAATATGTTGTATTTTAAATAATAATTTTTTTAAAAACTGCTATTTATGGAAAGTTTTCATTTTCTTGAGAAATAATGTAGATTTGGGTTTGTGATTAAAAATTAGGATAACAAGAATATTTTTAGATAGATGAGTATTCTTTGAGAATTTTTCAGCAATATGTTGTTTTTTAAATAATAATTTTCTTAAAACCTGCTATTTATGGAAAGTTTTCATTTTCTTGAGAAATATTGTAGATTTGGGTTTGTGATTTAGAAATTAGAATAACAAGAATATTTGTAGATAGATGAGTATTCTTTGAGAATTTTTCTGCAATATGTTGTATTTTAAATAATAATTTTTTTAAAAACTGCTATTTATGGAAAGTTTTCATTTTCTTGAGAAATAATGTAGATTTGGGTTTGTGATTAAGAAATTAGGATAACAAGAATATTTGTAGATAGATGAGGTTCTTTAAGAATTTTTCAGCAATATGTTGTATTTTAAATAATAATTTTCTTAAAAACTGCTATTTATGGAAAGTTTTCATTTTCTTGAGAAATATTGTAGATTTGGCTTTGTGATTTAGAAATTAGGATAACAAGAATATTTGTAGATAGATGAGTATTCTTTAAGAATTTTCATCACAATATGTTGTATTTTAAAATAATTTTCTTAAAAACTGCTATTTTTGGAAAGTTTTCATTTTTTTGAAAAATATTGTAGATTTGGGTTTGTGATTTAGAAATTAGAATAACAAGAATATTTGTAGATAGATGAGTATTCTTTAAGAATTTTTCAGCAATATGTTGTATTTTAAATAATAATTTTCTTAAAAACTGCTATTTATGGAAAGTTTTCATTTCTTGAGAAATATTGTAGATTTGGGTTTGTGATTTAGAAATTAGAATAACAAGAATATTTGTAGATAGATGAGTATTCTTTAAGAATTTCAGCAATATGTTGTATTTTAAATAATAATTTTCTTAAAAACTGCTATTTATGGAAAGTTTTCATTTTCTTGAGAAATATTGTAGATTTGGGTTTGTGATTAAAAAATTAGGATAACAAGAATATTTGTAGATAGATGAGTGTTCTTTAAGAATTTTTCATCAATATGTTGTATTTTAAAATAATTTTCTTAAAAACTGCTATTTATGGAAAGTTTTCATTTTCTTGAGAAATATTGTAGATTTGGGTTTGTGATTAAAAAATTAGGATAACAAGATTGTGGATAGATGAGTATTCTTTAAGAATTTTTCATCAATATGTTGTATTTTAAGTAAATAATTTTTTAAAAACTGCTATTTTTGGAAAGTTTTCATTTTTTTGAGAAATATTGTAGATTTGGGTTTGTGATTTAGAAATTAGAATAACAAGAATATTTGTAGATAGATGAGTATTCTTTGAGAATTTTTCAGCAATATGTTGTATTTTAAATAATAATTTTCTTAAAAACTGCTATTTATGGAAAGTTTTCATTTTCTTGAGAAATATTGTAGATTTGGGTTTGTGATTAAAAAATTAGGATAACAAGAATATTTGTGGATAGATGAGTTCTTTAAGAATTTTTCATCAATATGTTGTATTTTAAAATAATTTTCTTAAAAAACTGCTATTTTTGGAAAGTTTTCATTTTTTGAGAAATATTGTAGATTTGGGTTTGTGATTTTGAAATTAGAATAACAAGAATATTTGTAGATAGATGAGTGTTCTTTAAGAATTTTTCATCAATATGTTGTATTTTAAATAATAATTTCTTAAAAACTGCTATTTATGGAAAGTTTTCATTTTCTTGAGAAATATTGTAGATTTGGGTTTGTGATTAAAAAATTAGGATAACAAGAATATTTGTGGTAGATGAGCGTTTCTTTAAGAATTTTTCATCAATATGTTGTATTTTAATAATAATTTTCTTAAAAACTGCTATTTTTGGAAAGTTTTCATTTTTTTTGAGAAATATTGTAGATTTGGGTTTGTGATTTAGAAATTAGAATAACAAGAATATTTGTAGATAGATGAGTATTCTTTGAGAATTTTTCAGCATATGTTTATTTTTAAATAATATTTCTTAAAAACTGCTATTTATGGAAAGTTTTCATTTTCTTGAGAATATTGTAGATTTGGGTTTGTGATTTAGAAATTAGAATAACAAGAATATTTGTAGATAGATGAGTATTCTTTGAGAATTTTCAGCAATATGTTGTATTTTAAATAATAATTTTTTAAAACTGCTATTTATGGAAAGTTTTCATTTTCTTGAGAAATATTGTAGATTTGGGTTTGTGATTTAGAAATTAGGATAACAAGAATATTTGTAGATAGATGAGTATTCTTTGAGAATTTTTCAGCAATATGTTGTATTTTTAATAATAATTTCTTAAAAACTGCTATTTATGGAAAGTTTTCATTTTTCTTGAGAAATATTGTAGATTTGGGTTTGTGATTTAGAAATTAGAATAACAAGAATATTTGTAGATAGATGAGTATTCTTTGAGAATTTTTCAGCAATATGTTGTATTTTAAATAATAATTTTTCTTAAAAACTGCTATTTATGGAAAGTTTTCATTTTCTTGAGAAATATGTAGATTTGGGTTTGTGATTAAGAAATTAGATAACAAGAATATTTGTAGATAGATGAGTGTTCTTTAAGAATTTTTCAGCAATATGTTGTATTTTAAATAATAATTTTCTTAAAAACTGCTATTTATGGAAAGTTTTCATTTTCTTGAGAAATATTGTAGATTTGGCTTTGTGATTTAAAATTAGGATAACAAGAATATTTGTAGATAGATGAGTATTCTTTAAGAATTTTTCATCAATATGTTGTATTTTAAAATAATTTTCTTTAAAACTGCTATTTTTGGAAAGTTTTCATTTTTTTGAAAAAATTTGTAGATTGGGTTTGTGATTTAGAAATTAGAATAACAAGAATATTTGTAGATAGATGAGCGTTCTTTAAGAATTTTTCAGCAATATGTTGTATTTTTAAATAATTTTCTTAAAAACTGCTATTTATGGAAAGTTTTCATTTTCTTGAGAAATATTGTAGATTTGGGTTTGTGATTTAGAAATTAGAATAACAAGAATATTTGTAGATAGATGAGTATTCTTTAAGAATTTTTCAGCAATATGTTGTATTTTAAATAATAATTTTCTTAAAAACTGCTATTTATGGAAAGTTTTCATTTTTTTGAGAAATATTGTAGATTTGGGTTTGTGATTTAGAAATTAGAATAACAAGAATATTTGTAGATAGATGAGTATTCTTTGAGAATTTTTCAGCAATATGTTGTATTTTTAAATAATTTTCTTAAAAACTGCTATTTATGGAAAGTTTTCATTTTCTTGAGAAATATTGTAGATTTGAGTTTGTGATTAAAAAATTAGGATAACAAGAATATTTGTGGATAGATGAGTGTTCTTTAAGAATTTTTCATCAATATGTTGTATTTTAAAATAATTTTCTTAAAAACTGCTATTTATGGAAAGTTTTCATTTTCTTGAGAAATATTGTAGATTTGGGTTTGTGATTAAAAAATTAGGATAACAAGAATATTTGTGGATAGATGAGTATTCTTTAAGAATTTTTCATCAATATGTTGTATTTTAAGTAATAATTTTTTAAAAAACTGCTATTTTTGGAAAGTTTTCATTTTTTGAGAAATACTGTAGATTTGGGTTTGTGATTTAGAAATTAGAATAACAAGAATATTTGTAGATAAATGAGTATTCTTTGAGAATTTTTCAGCAATACGTTGTATTTTAAATAATAATTTTCTTAAAAACTGCTATTTATGGAAATTTTTCAATTTCTTGAGAAATAATGTAGATTTGGGTTTGTGATTTAGAAATTAGAATAACAAGAATATTTGTGGATAGATGAGTGTTCTTTAAGAATTTTTCATCAATATGTTGTATTTTAAAATAATTTTCTTAAAAACTGCTATTTTTGGAAAGTTTTCATTTTTTTATGAAATATTGTAGATTTGGGTTTGTGATTTTAGAAATTAGGATAACAAGAATATTTGTAGATAGATGAGTATTCTTTGAGAATTTTTCAGCAATATGTTGTATTTTAAATAATTTTCTTAAAAACTGCTATTTATGGAAAGTTTTCATTTTCTTGAGAAATATTGTAGATTTGGGTTTGTGATTAAAAAATTAGGATAACAAGAATATTTGTGGATAGATGAGTATTCTTTAAGAATTTTTCATCAATATGTTGTATTTTAATAATAATTTTTTTAAAAACTGCTATTTTTGGAAAGTTTTCATTTTTTTGAGAAATATTGTAGATTTGGGTTTGTGATTTAGAAATTAGAATAACAAGAATATTTGTAGATAGATGAGTATTCTTTGAAAATTTTTCAGCAATATGTTGTATTTTAAATAATAATTTTCTTAAAAACTGCTATTTATGGGAAAGTTTTCATTTTTTGAGAAATATTGTAGATTTGGGTTTGTGATTTAGAAATTAGAATAACAAGAATATTTGTAGATAGATGAGTATTCTTTGAGAATTTTTCAGCAATATGTTGTATTTTTAAATAATTTTCTTAAAAACTGCTATTTATGGAAAGTTTTCATTTTCTTGAGAAATATTGTAGATTTGGGTTTGTAATTAAAAAATTAGAATAACAAGAATATTTGTGGATAGATGAGTGTTCTTTAAGAATTTTTCATCAATATGTTGTATTTTAAAATAATTTTCTTAAAAACTGCTATTTTTGGTAAGTTTTCATTTTTTTGAGAAATATTGTAGATTTGGCTTTGTGATTTAGAAATTAGGATAACAAGAATATTTGTAGATAGATGAGTATTCTTTGAAAATTTTCAGCAATATGTTGTATTTTAAAAATAATTTTCTTAAAACCTGCTATTTATGGAAAGTTTTCATTTTCTTGAGAAATATTGTAGATTTGGGTTTGTGATTTAGAAATTAGAATAACAAGAATATTTGTAGATAGATGAGTATTCTTTAAGAATTTTTCAGCAATATGTTGTATTTTAAATAATAATTTTCTTAAAAACTGCTATTTATGGAAAGTTTTCATTTTCTTGAGAAATATTGTAGATTTGGGTTTGTGATTAAAAAATTAGTATAACAAGAATATTTGTGGATAGATGAGCGTTTCTTAAGAATTTTTCATCAATATGTTGTATTTTAAGTAATAATTTTCTTAAAAACTGCTATTTTTGGAAAGTTTTCATTTTTTTGAGAAATATTGTAGATTTGGGTTTGTGATTTAGAAATTAGAATAACAAGAATATTTGTAGATAGATGAGTATTCTTTGAGAATTTTTCAGCAATATGTTGTATTTTAAATAATAATTTTCTTAAAACCTGCTATTTATGGAAAGTTTTCATTTTCTTGAGAAATATTGTAGATTTGGGTTTGTGATTTAGAAATTAGAATAACAAGAATATTTGTAGATAGATGAGTATTCTTTGAGAATTTTTCTGCAATATGTTGTATTTTAAATAATAATTTTTTTAAAAACTGCTATTTATGGAAAGTTTTCATTTTCTTGAGAAATAATGTAGATTTGGGTTTGTGATTAAGAAATTAGGATAACAAGAATATTTTTAGATAGATGAGTGTTCTTTAAGAATTTTTCAGCAACATGTTGTATTTTAAATAATAATTTTCTTAAAAACTGCTATTTATGGAAAGTTTTCATTTTCTTGAGAAATATTGTAGATTTGGCTTTGTGATTTCGAAATTAGGATAACAAGAATATTTGTAGATAGATGAGTATTCTTTAATAATTTTTCATCAATATGTTATATTTTAAAATAATTTTCTTTAAAACTACTATTTTTGGAAAGTTTTCATTTTTTTGAAAAAAATATTGTAGATTTGGGTTTGTGATTTAGAAATTAGAATAACAAGAATATTTGTAGATAGATGAGCGTTCTTTAAGAATTTTTCAGCAATATGTTGTATTTTTAAATAATAATTTTCTTAAAAACTGCTATTTATGGAAAGTTTTCATTTTCTTGAGAAATATTGTAGATTTGGGTTTGTGATTTAGAAATTAGAATAACAAGAATATTTGTAGATAGATGAGTATTCTTTAAGAATTTTTCAGCAATATGTTGTATTTTAAATAATAATTTTCTTAAAAACTGCTATTTATGGAAAGTTTTCATTTTCTTGAGAAATATTGTAGATTTGGGTTTGTGATTTAGAAATTAGAATAACAAGAATATTTGTAGATAGATGAGTATTCTTTAAGAATTTTCAGCAATATGTTGTATTTTTAAATAATTTTCTTAAAAACTGCTATTTATGGAAAGTTTTCATTTTCTTGAGAAATATTGTAGATTTGGGTTTGTGATTAAAAAATTAGGATAACAAATATTTGTGGATAGATGAGTATTCTTTAAGAATTTTTCATCAATATGTTGTATTTTTAAATAATTTTCTTAAAAACTGCTATTTATGGAAAGTTTTCATTTTCTTGAGAAATATTGTAGATTTGGGTTTGTGATTAGAAATTAGGATAACAAGAATATTTGTAGATAGATGAGTATTCTTTAAGAATTTTTCATCAATATGTTGTATTTTAAAATAATTTTCTTAAAAACTGCTATTTTTGGAAAGTTTTCATTTTTTGAGAAATATTGTAGATTTGGGTTTGTGATTTTAAATTAGAATAACAAGAATATTTGTAGATAGATGAGTATTCTTTGATTTTTCAGCAATATGTTGTATTTTTAAATAATTTTCTTAAAAACTGCTATTTATGGAAAGTTTTCATTTTCTTGAGAAATATTGTAGATTTGGGTTTGTGATTAAAAATTAGAATAACAAGAATATTTGTGGATAGATGAGTATTCTTTAAGAATTTTTCATCAATATGTTGTATTTTAAATAATTTTCTAAAAACTGCTATTTTTGGAAAGTTTTCATTTTTTTGAGAAATATTGTAGATTTGGGTTTGTGATTTAGAATTAGATAACACAGAATATTTGTAGATAGATGAGTATTCTTTAAGATTTTTCAGCAATATGTTGTATTTTTAAAATAATTTTCTTAAAACTGCTATTTATGGAAAGTTTTCATTTCTTGAGAATATTGTAGATTTGGGTTTGTGATTTAGAAATTAGATAACAAGAATATTTGTAGATAGATGAGTATTCTTTAAGAATTTTTCAGCAATATGTTGTATTTTTAAATAATAATTTTTTAAAACTGCTATTTATGGAAAGTTTTCATTTTCTTGAGAAATATTGTAGATTTGGGTTTGTGATTAAGAAATTAGGATAACAAGAATATTTGTAGATAGATGAGTATTCTTTAAGAATTTTTCAGCAATTGTTGTATTTTAAATATAATTTTCTTAAAAACTGCTATTTATGGAAAGTTTTCATTTTCTTGAGAAATATTGTAGATTTGGGTTTGTGATTTAGAAATTAGGATAACAAGAATATTTGTAGATAGATGAGTATTCTTTAAGAATTTTTCATCAATATGTTGTATTTTAAAATAATTTTTTAAAACTGCTATTTTTGGAAAGTTTTCATTTTTTTGAGAAATATTGTAGATTTGGTTTGTGATTTAGAAATTAGATAACAAGAATATTTGTAGATAGATGAGTATTCTTTAAGAATTTTTCAGCAATATGTTGTATTTAAATAATATTTTCTTAAAAACTGCTATTTTATGGAAAGTTTTCATTTTTCTGAGAAATATTGTAGATTTGGGTTTGTGATTTAGAAATTAGGAATAAAAGAATATTTGTAGATAGATGAGTATTCTTTAAGAATTTTTCAGCAATATGTTGTATTTTAAATAATATTTTCTTAAAAACTGCTATTTATGGAAAGTTTTCATTTTTTGAGAAATATTGTAGATTTGGGTTTGTGATTTAGAAATTAGAATAACAAGAATATTTGTAGATAGATGAGTATTCTTTGAGAATTTTTCAGCAATATGTTGTATTTTTAAATAATTTTCTTAAAAACTGCTATTTATGGAAAGTTTTCATTTTCTTGAGAAATATTGTATATTTGGGTTTGTGATTAAAAAATTAGGATAACAAGAATATTTGTAGATAGATTAGTATTCTTTGAGAATTTTTCAGCAATATGTTGTATTTTTAAATAATTTTCTTAAAAACTGCTATTTATGGAAAGTTTTCATTTTCTTGAGAAATATTGTAAATTTGGGTTTGTGATTAAAAAATTAGGATAACCAGAATATTTGTGGATAGATGAGTGTTCTTTAAGAATTTTTCATCAATATGTTGTATTTAAAATAATTTTCTTAAAAACTGCTATTTTGGAAAGTTTTCATTTTTTGAGAAATATTGTAGATTTGGGTTTGTGATTTAGAAATTAGATAACAAGAATATTTGTAGATAGATGAGTATTCTTTGAGAATTTTTCAGCAATATGTTGTATTTTTAAATAATTTTCTTAAAAACTGCTATTTATGGAAAGTTTTCATTTTTTGAGAAAATTGTAGATTTGGGTTTGTGATTAAAAATTAGATAACAAGAATATTTGTGGATAGATGAGTGTTCTTTGAAGAATTTTTCATCAATATGTTGTATTTTAAATAATTTCTTAAAAACTGCTATTTTTGGAAAGTTTTCATTTTTTTGAGAAATATTGTAGATTTGGTTTGTGATTTAGAAATTAGGATAACAAGAATATTTGGATAGATGAGTATTCTTTAAAAATTTTCAGCAATATGTTGTATTTTAAATAATAATTTTCTTAAAAACTGCTATTTATGGAAAGTTTTCATTTTCTTGAGAAATATTGTAGATTTGGTTTGTGATTAAAAAATTAGGATAACAAGAATATTTGTGGATAGATGAGCTTTTTAAGATTTTTCATCAATATGTTGTATTTTAAGTAAATAATTTTCTTAAAAACTGCTATTTTTGAAAGTTTTCATTTTTTTGAGAAATATTGTAGATTTGGGTTTGTGATTTAGAAATTAGATAACAAGAATATTTGTAGATAGATGAGTATTCTTTGAGAATTTTTCAGCAATATGTTGTATTTTAAATAATAATTTTCTTAAAAACTGCTATTTATGGAAAGTTTTCATTTTCTTGAGAAATATTGTAGATTTGGGTTTGTGATTTAGAAATTAGAATAACAAGAAATATTTGTAGATAGATGAGTATCTTTGAGAATTTTTCAGCAATATGTTGTATTTTAAATATAATTTTTAAAAACTGCTATTTATGGAAAGTTTTCATTTTCTTGAGAAATATTGTAGATTTGGGTTTTGATTAAGAAATTAGGATAACAAGAATATTTGTAGATAGATGTGTTCTTTAAGAATTTTTCATCAATATGTTGTATTTTAAAATAATTTTCTTAAAACTGCTATTTATGGAAAGTTTTCATTTTCTTGAGAAATATTGTAGATTTGGGTTTGTGATTTTAGAAATTAGGATAACAAGAATATTTGTAGATAGATGAGTATTCTAAGAATTTTTCAGCAATATGTTGTATTTTAAAATAATTTTCTTTAAAACTGCTATTTTGGAAAGTTTTCATTTTTTTGAGAAATATTGTAGATTTGGGTTTGTGATTTAGAAATTAGAATAACAAGAATATTTGTAGATAGATGAGTATTCTTTAAGAATTTTTCAGCAATATGTTGTATTTTAAATAATAATTTTCTTAAAAACTGCTATTTATGGAAAGTTTTCATTTTCTTGAGAAATATTGTAGATTTGGGTTTGTGATTTAGAAATTAGGATAACAAGAATATTTGTGGATAGATGAGTATTCTTTAAGAATTTTTCATCAATATGTTGTATTTTAATATAATTTTCTAAAAACTGCTATTTATGGAAAGTTTTCATTTTTTTGAGAAATATTGTAGATTTGGGTTTGTGATTTAGAAATTAGAATAACAAGAATATTTGTAGATAGATGAGTATTCTTAAGAATTTTTCAGCAATATGTTGTATTTTTAAATAATTTTCTTAAAAACTGCTATTTTTGGAAAGTTTTCATTTTCTTGAGAAATATTGTAGATTTGGGTTTGTGATTAAAATTAGATAACAAGAATATTTGTGATAGATGAGTGTTCTTTAAGAATTTTCATCAATATGTTGTATTTTAAATAATTTTCTTAAAAACTGCTATTTATGGAAAGTTTTCATTTTCTTGAGAAATATTGTAGATTTGGGTTTGTGATTAAAAAATTAGGATAACAAGAATATTTGTGGATAGATGAGTGTCTTTAAGAATTTTTCATCAATATGTTGTATTTTAAAATAATTTTCTTAAAAACTGCTATTTTTGGAAAGTTTTCATTTTTTTGAGAAATATTGTAGATTGGGTTTGTGATTAGAAATTAGAATAACAAGAATATTTGTAGATAGATGAGTATTCTTTGAGAATTTTTCAGCAATATGTTGTATTTTAAATAATAATTTCTTAAAAACTGCTATTTTGGAAAGTTTTCATTTTCTTGAGAAATATTGTAGATTTGGGTTTGTGATTTAGAATTAGAATAACAAGAATATTTTATAGATAGGAGTATTCTGAGAATTTTTCAGCAATATTTGTATTTTAAATAATAATTTTCTTAAAAACTGCTATTTATGGAAAGTTTTCATTTTCTTGAGAAATATTGTAGATTTGGGTTTGTAATTAAAAAATTAGAATAACAAGAATATTTGTGGATAGATGAGTGTTCTTTAAGAATTTTTCATCAATATGTTGTATTTTAAAATAATTTTCTTAAAAACTGCTATTTTTGGTAAGTTTTCATTTTTTAGAGAAATATTGTAGATTTGGCTTTGTGATTTAGAAATTAGGATAACAAGAATATTTGTAGATAGATGAGTATTCTTTGAGAATTTTTCAGCAATATGTTGTATTTTAAATAATAATTTTCTTAAAACCTGCTATTTATGGAAAGTTTTCATTTTCTTGAGAAATATTGTAGATTTGGGTTTGTGATTTAGAAATCAGGATAACAAGAATATTTGTAGATAGATGAGTATTCTTTAAGAATTTTTCATCAATATGTTGTATTTTAAAATAATTTTCTTAAAAACTGCTATTTATGGAAAGTTTTCATTTTCTTGAGAAATATTGTAGATTTGGGTTTGTGATTAAAAAATTAGTATAACAAGAATATTTGTGGATAGATGAGCATTCCTTAAGAATTTTTCATCAATATGTTGTATTTTAAGTAATAATTTTTTTAAAAACTGCTATTTTTGGAAAGTTTTCATTTTTTTGAGAAATACTGTAGATTTGGGTTTGTGATTTAGAAATTAGAATAACAAGAATATTTGTAGATAGATGAGTATTCTTTGAGAATTTTTCAGCAATACGTTGTATTTTAAATAATAATTTTCTTAAAAACTGCTATTTATGGAAAGTTTTCATTTTCTTGAGAAATATTGTAGATGGGGTTTGTGATTAGAAATTAGAATAACAAGAATATTTGTAGATAGATGAGTATTTTTGAGAATTTTTCTGCAATATATGTATATTTTTAAATAATTTTCTTAAAAACTGCTATTTTTGGAAGGTTTTATTTTCTTGAGAAATATTGTAGATTTGGGTTTGTGATTAAAAAATTAGAATAACAAGAAATTTTGTGGATAGATGAGTGTTCTTTAAGAATTTTTCATCAATAAGTTGTATTTAAAAATAATTTTCTTAAAAACTGCTATTTTTGGAAGTTTTCATTTTTTGAGAAATATTGTAGATTTGGCTTTGTGATTTAGAAATTAGGATAACAAGAAATTTGTAGATAGATGAGTATTCTTTGAAAAATTTTCAGCAATATGTTGTATTTTAAATAAATTTTCTTAAAACCTGCTATTTATGGAAAGTTTTCATTTTCTTGAGAAATATTGTAGATTTGGGTTTGTGATTTAGAAATTAGAATAACAAGAATATTTGTAGATAGATGAGTATTCTTTAAGAGTTTTTCAGCAATATGTTGTATTTTAAATAATAATTTTCTTAAAAACTGCTATTTATGGAAAGTTTTCATTTTCTTGAGAAATATTGTAGATTTGAGTTTGTGATTAAAAAATTAGTATAACAAGAATATTTGTGGATAGATTAGCGTTTCTTAAGAATTTTTCATCAATATGTTGTATTTTAAGTAATAATTTTCTTAAAAACTGCTATTTTTGGAAAGTTTTCATTTTTTTGAGAAATATTATAGATTTGGGTTTGTGATTTAGAAATTAGAATAACAAGAATATTTGTAGATAGATGAGTATTCTTGGAGAATTTTTCAGCAATATGTTGTATTTTAAATAATAATTTTCTTAAAACCTGCTATTTATGGAAAGTTTTCATTTTCTTGAGAAATATTGTAGATTTGGGTTTGTGATTTAGAAATTAGAATAACAAGAATATTTGTAGATAAATGAGTATTCTTTGAGAATTTTTCTGCAATATGTTGTATTTTAAATAATAATTTTTTTAAAAACTGCTATTTATGGAAAGTTTTCATTTTCTTGAGAAATAATGTAGATTTGGGTTTGTGATTAAGAAATTAGGATAACAAGAATATTTTTAGATAGATGAGTGTTCTTTAAGAATTTTTCAGCAACATGTTGTATTTTAAATAATAATTTTCATAAAAACTGCTATTTATGGAAAGTTTTCATTTTCTTGAAAAATATTGTAGATTTGGCTTTGTGATTTCGAAATTAGGATAACAAGAATATTTGTACATAGATGAGTATTCTTTAATAATTTTTCATCAATATGTTATATTTTAAAATAATTTTCTTTAAAACTACTATTTTTGGAAAGTTTTCATTTTTTGAGAAATACTGTAGATTTGGGTTTGTGATTTAGAAATTAGAATAACAAGAATATTTGTAGATAGATGAGTATTCTTTGAGAATTTTTCAGCAATACGTTGTATTTTAAATAATAATTTTCTTAAAAACTGCTATTTATGGAAAGTTTTCATTTTCTTGAGAAATATTGTAGATTTGGGTTTGTGATTAAAAAATTAGGATAACAAGAATATTTGTGTGATAGATGAGGTTCTTTAAGAATTTTTCATCAATATGTTGTATTTTTAAAAAATTTTCTTAAAAACTGCTATTTTGGAAAGTTTTCATTTTTTGAGAAATATTGTAGATTTGGGTTTGTGATTTGAAATTAGAATAACAAGAATATTTGTAGATAGATGAGTATTCTTTGAAAATTTTTCAGCAATATGTTGTATTTTAATAATAATTTTCTTAAAAACTGCTATTTATGGAAAGTTTTCATTTTCTTGAGAAATATTGTAGATTGGGTTTGTGATTTAGAAATTAGATAACAAGAATATTTGTGGATAGATGAGTATTCTTTAAGTTTTTCATCAATATGTTGTATTTTAAATAATAATTTCTTAAAAACTGCTATTTTTGGAAAGTTTTCATTTTTCTTGAGAAATATTGTAGATTTGGGTTTGTGATTAAAAATTAGGATAACAAGAATATTTGTGGATAGATGAGCGTTTCTTTAAGAATTTTTCATCAATATGTTGTATTTTAAATAATAATTTCTTAAAAACTGCTATTTTGGAAAGTTTTCATTTTTTGAGAAATATTGTAGATTTGGGTTTGTGATTTAGAAATTAGATAACAAGAATATTTGTAGATAGATGAGTATTCTTTAAGAATTTTCAGCAATATGTTGTATTTTAAATAATAATTTCTTAAAAACTGCTATTTATGGAAAGTTTTCATTTTCTTGAGAAATATTGTAGATTTGGGTTTGTGATTTAGAAAATTAGAATAACAAGAATATTTGTAGATAAATGAGTATTCTTTGAGAATTTTTCAGCAATATGTTGTATTTTAAATAATAATTTTTTAAAAAACTGCTATTTATGGAAAGTTTTCATTTTCTGAGAAATATTGTAGATTTGGGTTTGTGATTAAGAAATTAGGATAACAAGAATATTTGTAGATAGATGAGTGTTCTTTAAGAATTTTTCAGCAATATGTTGTATTTTAAATAATAATTTCTTAAAAACTGCTATTTATGGAAAGTTTTCATTTTCTTGAGAAATATTGTAGATTTGGGTTTGTGATTTCGAAATTAGGATAACAAGAATATTTGTAGATAGATATTCTTTAAGAATTTTTCATCAATATGTTGTATTTTAAAAAATTTTCTTAAAAACTGCTATTTTTGGAAAGTTTTCATTTTTTGAGAAATATTGTAGATTTGGGTTTGTGATTTAGAAATTAGGATAACAAGAATATTTGTAGATAGATGAGTATTCTTTGAAGAATTTTTCAGCAATATGTTGTATTTAAATAATAATTTTCTTAAAACTGCTATTTATGGAAAGTTTTCATTTTCTTGAGAAATATTGTAGATTTGGGTTTGTGATTAAAAATTAGGATAACAAGAATATTTGTGGATAGATGAGTGTTTCTTTAAGAATTTTTCATCAATATGTTGTATTTTAAAATAATTTCTTAAAAACTGCTATTTTTGGAAAGTTTTCATTTTTTTGAGAAATATTGTAGATTTGGGTTTGTGATTTAGAAATTAGGATAACAAGAATATTGTAGATAGATGAGTATTCTTTAAGAATTTTTCAGCAATATGTTGTTTTTTAAATAATAATTTTCTTAAAAACTGCTATTTATGGAAAGTTTTTTTTCATTTTCTTGAGAAATATTGTAGATTTGGGTTTGTGATTTAGAAATTAGGAATAACAAGAATATTTGTAGATAGATGAGTATTCTTAAGAATTTTTCATCAATATGTTGTATTTTTAAATAATTTTCTTAAAAAACTGCTATTTATGGAAAGTTTTCATTTTTTTGAGAAATATTGTAGATTTGGGTTTGTGATTTAGAAAATTAGAATAACAAGAATATTTGTGATAGATGAGTATTCTTTAAGAATTTTTCATCAATATGTTGTATTTTAAATAATTTTCTTAAAAACTGCTATTTTGGAAAGTTTTCATTTTTTTGAGAAATATTGTAGATTTGGGTTTGTGATTTAGAAATTAGAATAACAAGAATATTTGTAGATAGATGAGTATTCTTTGAGAATTTTTCAGCAATATGTTGTATTTAAATAATAATTTTCTTAAAACTGCTATTTATGGAAAGTTTTCATTTTTTTGAGAAATATTGTAGATTTGGGTTTGTGATTTAGAAATTAGAATAACAAGAATATTTGTAATAGATGAGTATTCTTTAAGAATTTTTCATCAATATGTTGTATTTTAAATAATTTTCTTAAAAACTGCTATTTATGGAAAGTTTCATTTTCTTGAGAAATATTGTAGATTTGGGTTTGTGATTAAAAAATTAGGATAACAAGAATATTTGTGGATAGATGAGTGTTTCTTAAGAATTTTTCATCAATATGTTGTATTTTAAATAATAATTTCTTAAAAACTGCTATTTTTGGAAAGTTTTCATTTTTTGAGAAATATTGTAGATTTGGGTTTGTGATTTAGAAATTAGAATAACAAGAATATTTGTAGATAGATGAGTATTCTTTGAGAATTTTTCAGCAATATGTTGTTTTTAAAAATAATTTTCTTAAAAACTGCTATTTATGGAAAGTTTTCATTTTTTGAGAAATATTGTAGATTTGGGTTTGTGATTTAGAAATTAGAATAACAAGAATATTTGTAGATAGATGAGTATTCTTGAGAATTTTTCTCAATATGTTGTATTTTAAAAATAATTTTCTTAAAAACTGCTATTATGAAAGTTTTCATTTTCTTGAGAAATAATGTAGATTTGGGTTTGTGATTAAGAATTAGGATAACAAGATATTTGTAGATAGATGAGTGTTCTTTAAGAATTTTTCAGCAATATGTTGTATTTTAAATAATAATTTTCTTAAAAACTGCTATTTATGGAAAGTTTTCATTTTCTTGAGAAATATTGTAGATTTGGTTTGTGATTTAAAAAATTAGGATAACAAGAATATTTGTGGATAGATGAGTATTCTTTA
>NW_022609993.1:0-29942 GCF_000309985.2 Brassica rapa | reverse complement strand
AACCTCCTTTGGGCCGGCTTGATCTTGAATCTTCAACTGGACCTTCTTCTCAATCAGCAGCTGGTCCGGTCAGTCTGTCCATCTTGTTCAAGGATTTGTGGACAGCTTTGTTGATGCTTTGTTGAAACCTTCTCGCAAGGCCCTGGTTCCACTCCGGGTAGTCGGACCGCGCCTAACTATGGGAACCTCTACCTTGGATGGCCTCATCATGTCTTGATCAATCATTTTTTCAAAATGTCAATGGGATCACTTCTGGAATTATTTTGAGCTTTGATCAGTTCTTGGAACATAACCAAGGTTTTCATCTTCTTGGAAGGGCCATTTGATCTTGATTTGCTACAAAACGATTTTTGTGCTGAAAAATCTCTTGATTCGTTGTTTGCAAAGGAAATGGCTTTGATCTGAGTTCTTCTAGACATGTTACTGATCACCGATGAATTGTTTGCATCCTCTTATGCCTTGGACGAAATTTTGATTCAGAAGTTGCTGAACAGAAATAACTTGAAACTGAAAATGATTTTCGTGATCTTGAATTTTGTGGTTATGTTTTGCAGCCTGATCTCTTGAGTTTTGAAACTGATAAGACTTGGAATTTTCTGAGATCATTTTGTGATAATGGTGTTGTCTTGAGTTCTGATGATATTTTGGTTTTTACAACACATTCTTTGAAAATGCCTTGAACTTTTGATAAATGATTCTCAAACTGAACTTAAGCTTGTGTGTTCAGATGTTGGGAAGGATATGCCCATCTTGAAATGAATATTTTTGTTGCATCCCTTGATAAAATTCTTGTCTGTAATATCTACTTTGATGAGCACCTTGAAAAGGCTGAAAAAGGTGCAATTTGTTCTTGGAAAAGATATCTTGATTTGTGATGAACAAATATTTATCTTGCACATTTGATCCTGGTCTTTTAGTGTTGATTTTGAGTATACAGGAAAGACAGGTTCAGCCTCTAAGAATTGAAAGCATTTACCGTGCCCAAACAGTCTGAGTTTTGGAGAAGCTTTGTTGAAACCGGCTACCTTGATACCAGCGACAGAGGTTCAGTCCAAGGAGGATATCTCAACATTCCGAAGGCCTTTGTCATGAATCCAATTTTCCCGGAAAGCCAACTCAAACGGTATTCACTGAGGCTTGGAATCGCATCACAATCTTCACGGATGAAGAAGTTATGAATTTTCCAAACCGGAGATTCTTCAGTCCATCTATCCGCGAGTACCAGATTTCTAAAGGAGATTCATGCCCAGAAAGAATCGGCCTGAGCCAAAACCGATCCTCCATGAACCAAAGGTTTTTCCTCAGTCATTCTCCTGTCTACCCCAAAAGCACTGTAGGATCATGAGTTGATTGCCTCTACTCTTCATGAAAATGTTTTGAAACCGAGAATTTCAAAAGAGAAAACATATTCTTACGTGGTTGAAAAACGTTTTGCTCAAACCTTTTCATGAATTGTGTTCATTGAGCTGTGCTTTGAAAGAGATTTGGTTTAGGAAAAGGCATGAACCAAAATTGCTTAGGCCAAAGAATTCTTTTGATTTCGTTCATGATGATAATTTTTCAAATTTGGCATTGTCTATTTCTTTCCATAACAGTTTCTCACCTTGGCCAGATTTTGAGATTGATAAATCAATTTTGGCAACCAGCTTACTTGCTTAATGCTTGCCCACGTCCTTGATGATTATCCTAAGGGCTTGGATCCTGATTTTGATGTCTTAAGGATAGAGAAACCTTTGATTATTTATTTGGCAGATTTGTTGTGGTTTCTCTAGTTGCTTTGAATAAACAGGATAAGCATGATCAGTTTCTAGGAGAGCAAGCACAAATGGACGCCAAAGTACTTGGAATTCCTTGATAAAATGACTTCAAAACTCCAAGGAAGTTTCTGTCCATTCTATTCAGTTACTGAATTCCCTTGAATTTTAATTCCTTTGTATCTGATTTATATCTTTTTGATATAGGTTCATTAGATTTGAGGACAAATCCTTTTGAAGAAGAAGGGAATGATAGACTGCGGTCCACGGATCAGACATGGAGCCGAACCAGCATGGAGATCAGAACGTTCTGAAGATTTCAACTGAGGTTCATGTTTTTCACCATACTGACCAGATTGACCGGACACTGTACTGGACTGTCCCACATGCATCCGGATGGGAGCTTTGGCTGGAACCATGGCCAGATGATCGATTTCACTGTACTGGACTTGTCTTCACCGTCCTGTTTTCCATTTGATGAAGAACGGTCGAGACGGAATCGCATTCGGACGCACGAATCCTGAGTTAGTTCATTGCTATACATTTCTGGACAGTACCGCATGTACCGCCGGATGTCCGTATTGGAGCTCCAACGTTATCCAAAACATGATGATGGAATTCAACAAACTGAAGCTTGGCTTTACCGCACTGTTTGTTATTCTAAGACCAACGATCGAGCCAGAATCCAAACGGACGTACCAATTCTTCTCCAGTCCATCGCAACTCAATTCTGTACTGTACCGCACGTACTGCCCGTACGACCAGTTTGAGGCTTCATCAATACCCATGTCCAGACGATCAAATTCACCGAACTGGAGCTCGTATTTCCCGTACTGATTGGCATTTTAAGAGCAACGGTCAAGACAGATTTGGATTCGGACGAGTGGAAACTCAAGATAGGCCTTGACACTTCAAAACTGGCTACTTTGGACTGTCTTGCTTGTGTACTGGCCCAGTCCGCAGCAGACATGCTTCAAGAGACAATGAACCTGGACGGAATTTGAATGGTTTTTCGCCAGTTAAAGTGTGATTTCGTGCCTTGACCAGATCTGGTCAATTTTATCATTTTCCATGTTTAGATTTCCCACATTTTTTTTAAGTCTTTTGACTAGAACTTCTATATAATGTAACCATCAGATCTGAATAAGATAATTTCGTTTTGCTTTCATTCTTTTGAGTTTTTACTTCACTGTTCTTTGTTTAGAACACTTCTTAGTTTCTTGGTGAGGTTAACTCCAAGTTTTGATCCTTCTTTTGTTGGACCGGTGCGTCACATCCGGCAACGATCGAAGTCTGGTAGTATCTTTGGCTATTCCGCAAACCTTAGTGTCACCCCTCGATCCATCAGTTCTCATTCCTCTCGGATCTGAGTTCATATCAACCTTACCGAAAGAGTGATCCTTATTTTGGTTCTATCACTGACCCTTCCCGTGGACTGTTCGGGTGATTTTGGCCCACGTGGGCTGTCTGTTCAGTACACACAGGACGTCCGTGGGTGTCCGCCAGCACACACAGGACGTCTGTGGCTGTCCGTGTGTGTCCGTCTGTGCCCGTCAGCAGACACATGACGTCTGTGGCTGTCCATCAGTACACATATCAGTCCAAAGTAGCCAGTTTTGAAGTGTCACGGCCTATCTTGAGTTCCATCTTCCGAATCCAAATCTGTCTTGACCGTTGCTCTTAAAATGCCAATCAGTACGGGAAATACGAGCTCCAGTTTGGTGAATTCGATCGACTGGACATGGGTATTGATGAATCCTCTAACTGGACGTACGGCAGTACGTGCGGTACAGTACAGAATTGAGTTGCGATGGACTGGAGAAGAATTGGTACGTCCGTTTCGGATTCTGGCTCGATCGTTGGTCTCAGAATAACAAACAGTGCGGTAATGCCAATCTTCAGTTCGGTGAATTCCATCATCAGGTCGTGGATAATGTTGGAGATCCAATACGGACATCTGGGCGGGTACATGCGGTACAGTCCAGAAATGTATAGCAATGACCTAACTCAGGATTCGTGCGTCCGAATGCGATTCCGTCTCGACCGTTCTTCATCAAATGGAAAACAGGACGGTTGGAAGACAAAATCCAGTACAGTGTGAAATCGATCTTCTGGCCATGGTTCCAGCCAAAGCTCCCATCCGGATGCATGTGGGACAGTCAGTATAGTGTCCGCGTGCTGAGTCCAAGGACCAACGTGCTGATATGGTACTGCTGGACATCCACGGACGTCATGTGTGTACTGCGAACACACACGGACACACACGGACAGCCACGGACGGACACAGACGGACCTCCTGTGTGTGCTGATGGACACCCACAGACGTCCTGTGTGTGCTGACGGACACCCATGGACGTCTTGTATGTACTGAACAGACAGCCCACATGGCCAAAATCACCCGAACAGTCCACGGGAAGGCCCAGTGTGCTGAGTCCAAGGACCAGCGTTGATAGAACCAAAATAGGATCACTCTTTCGGTAAGGTTGATATGAACTCAGATCCGAGAGGATTGAGAACTGATGGATCGAGGGGTGACACTAAGGGTTACGGAATAGCCCAAAGATACTACCAGACTTCGATTGTTGCTGGATGTGACGCACGCGGTCCAACAAAAGAAGGATCGAAACTTGGAGATAACCTTCACAAGAAACTAAGAAGTGTTTAACAAAGAACAATGAGAGAAAAAACTCATAAAAAGGAAAACAATCTATTATTTGTGCTTGTGATTACATATTTATACTACTTGTGGTCAAAGAAAGACTAAGAGTTTTAGTGGAAAACTTGAAAACTTAGAAAAACACAACAAAGACTAAGACTTTTGATTAGAAATAAGTATGTTGTTGAATGCCCCTTGATCTGACCACGACTTTGACTCCTTTTTATTGATATTTCTTGATGCAAATGGCAGAAGACCGTCACCACGCCTGGTCGAATTTGAGTAAAAACAAACCCAAATTGAATTGTTATGAATTTTTCCATGGGCTGAAAACGTTCCATTTCGCCCCAGCAACTAAACTAGCTCCATCTTCAGTATCACTTAGCTCATCCAGCTCCAAAGTAATGTCACTTAGCTCACTCAGTCATACAGCTCATCTACTCTCACTTCAGCTGGTTTTCAGCTCATGCACACTCTCTTCAGCTGGTTCTAGCTTGTGCACCACTCGTTTCCGCTCGTCCTCGTCTCATCAGCTGGCCTTTAGCTCAACCACGGTTTGCATAAATGATAAGGGAATGAAATGAACTGTGAGAAAACCTCAGTTAGGTCTAGTTGGCGACAAGATCGCCACCATTGGGATGTGTCCGTGACCCCAGAGTCGGTGTTGGGGTCAAAAAATGGTTACGACGGAATTACCATCCGAAAATCCTCAGAGATCGTATTTCCGAAAGGTTAAAGAAGGGATGTAATTTTTCGTCGAAATAAACTATACGAGGTTATTTTACGAAAGAAGTATTCTTTGGGATTCAAACCAAACGATCGTCCGCTCGGTCGCTACGTAGCAACCGAGCTCAAGCCAAAGCTCGGTCGCTACGTAGCGACCGAGCAATCGTCCCGCTCGTCGCTACGTAGCGACCGAGCTCGAGCCAAAGCTCGGTCGCTACGTAGCGACGAGCGATCGTCCCGCTCGGTCGCTACGTAGCGACCGAGCTCAGCCAAGCTCGGTCGCTACGTAGCGACCGAGCGATCGTCCCGCTCGGTCGCTACATAGCGACCGAGCTCGAGCCAAAGCTCGGTCGCTACGTAGCGACCGAGCGATCGTCCCGCTCGGTCGCTACGTAGCGACCGAGCTCGAGCCAAAGCTCGGTCGCTACGTAGCGACCGAGCGATCGTCCCGCTCGGTCGCTACATAGCGACCGAGCTCGAGCCAAAGCTCGGTCGCTACGTAGCGACCGAGCGATCGTCCCGCTCGGTCGCTACGTAGCGACCGAGCTCGAGCCAAAGCTCGGTCGCTACGTAGCGACCGAGCGATCGTCCCGCTCGGTCGCTACGTAGCGACCGAGCTCAGCCAAGCTCGGTCGCTACGTAGCGACCGAGCGATCGTCCCGCTCGGTCGCTACGTAGCGACCGAGCTCAGCCAAGCTCGGTCGCTACGTAGCGACCGAGCGATCGTCCCGCTCGGTCGCTACGTAGCGACCGAGCTCGAGCCAAAGCTCGGTCGCTACGTAGCGACCGAGCGATCGTCCCGCTCGGTCGCTACGTAGCGACCGAGCTCAGCCAAGCTCGGTCGCTACGTAGCGACCGAGCGATCGTCCCGCTCGGTCGCTACGTAGCGACCGAGCTCGAGCCAAAAGCTCGGTCGCTACGTAGCGACCGAGCGATCGTCCCGCTCGGTCGCTACGTAGCGACCGAGCTCGAGCCAAAGCTCGGTCGCTACGTAGCGACCGAGCGATCGTCCCGCTCGGTCGCTACGTAGCGACCGAGCTCGAGCCAAAGCTCGGTCGCTACGTAGCGACCGAGCGATCGTCCCGCTCGGTCGCTACGTAGCGACCGAGCTCAAGCCGAAGCTCGGTCGCTACGTAGCGACCGAGCACTCGTTTCGCTCGGTCGCTACATAGCGACCGGGCTCGAGCCAAAGATCGGTCGCTGTATAGCGATTGAACCTTTCCGAACATCGATACGACACCAGTCCTTGCATTCTCGTCAAACCTTCGAATGCTATCTCCCGAAGACCGTAGCAAGCTCAGTCTATGTTTCCCGCTATTCTAATTCATCGATCAAACTTCGCGGATTAGAAACCGCGGAAAACTCGTAGTAAACGTGTCGAGTCGGAAGACGGCCCAAAGGGACCTAAAACACGACTCGAGGCCCATCCTACGATTTTTCCTAACCAAAAGCCCGTGAACCACAGCATGGTTCGCGCTTGGCCCGCGAGGAAGGATAAATGTCAAGTTTCCGCGGATAAATACGGAAGTTTTGAAGATAATTGTGAAGATCGGGAAAAATGGAATATCTCCATTTTTATGCTATGACGGCTTAAGGGCAGAAGAGTAAAAGCGTAAACCGACCTTGGAGCTAGTATATAAGGAGTCCTAGGCGAGGAGCAGAGGGGAGAACTTTTTCAGAGCAAACTTAGCACTTAGAGCGATTTAGGCAACTTTCCGTTTTTGTTATTTCGAGCTGCGACTCAATTAGGTTTAGCCGTCTTAGGGTTGCTAGAACTAGGAATCTCGCCGACAGCTCTCGAGCCCAGGCTTATACCTTGTTGTAACGCTCATACGCAGATTCGGAATAAGATCTATTTTGCTCTCTTTTCGATTTCTTATTTTTATCGTTGTTATTCTCGTGTTCTGATTGCTTGACGTGTGGTAATTAACAGATATCCGGGTCCTCTGGGAAACTAGGGTTTTCTTAGTTTCCTTATTTAAACGGAAATCGACAGTGCGAATTTCGGTTCCCACAGTTTGGCGCTAGAAGGAGGGGGACTTACGGATCAATCTAACCCGCAAAAGCCACACACAGTCAGACATGTCAACCAACGACGCGGATAACGTGCAAACTCCCCTTAACGGAGGCAGCGGCACCGATCTCCACACTCCGGTAGCGGACGTATCTGCGGCCAACGCGCAAGCCAACGCCGCGACTCTCGAGGAGTTTAAAAAGATGTTCGCCACCTATGAAAAAGGTCGGAAGAACAGGATAAGCTCGTGAATACCTTGACCAAACAGGTTGAAACCTTAACGGCAAGGACCCAAGCTATCCGTCCCCGCGGAACCACCAAAATCCGCGGGAAGAGGCTCGATTTCGCCACCCCACTCGATAGAGCAGGAGTCGCGCGGGAACGACCTTCCGGTCAAAACCCCAGCGAGAAGTCTCCCATCGAGAAGGGGAACTCTGAAAGTCTTCCGCTCCCTGCAAAGGACTCGGAGGATAACGGAGCCGAACACATTGACCTGGACCCTAGCGATGTCTCCAACGACAGCGACGAGGATGGCGACAGACATCCAAGAAGGACCAGAAGCCGATCCGCTCGGGAAGGCTCCCCGTTCGAAAAACCAATGACGGAAGAAGAAGAAGTCGCCTATTGGAACGAACAAGAGGAGCTGGCCGAAAGGCAAACCGAGCTCACTCGCAGTAAGCGCCGACAGGCTCGGAAATCCTCTGACGAGACATCGGATATCCGCGATCTCCGCGACTACATCACCAAGACTGCGGCAGAAGTGAGAGCCGTAAAGTCTCAAATCCATCATGCTACTAGTGCCGCCCCCGAGATCGATCGACTGCTGGAAGGAGCTCGAAAGACCCCCTTTACCAATCGCATTTCGGACATGAGGGTGTCCGATCCGGGAAAGATCAAAGTACCGAAGTACGATGGTACGGCCGATCCGAAAGCGCACCTTCAGGCTTTCCACATCGCGATGGGAAGAGCAAGACTGAAGGACGGCGAAAAGGATGCCGGCTATTGCCGCCTGTTCGTCGAAAATCTTGAAGGAGCAGCGCTCGAATGGTTCGCACGCCTTCGTCGCAACACCATCGGGAGTTTTCGACAGCTCGCATCGGAATTCCTCAAACAGTACTCTGTATTCATAGACAGGGAAACCTCCGATGTTGATCTCTGGAGTCTCTCCCAGAGGGAAGACGAACCCCTCCGCGAGTTTATCAGCCGATTCAAATTGATAATGTCCAGGGTCAGCGGGATAAGCGACAAAGTGGCCATCGACGCGCTGAGAAAGACGCTCTGGTACAAGTCGAAATTCAGAAAATGGATAACTCTCGACAAACCGCGAACGATCCAGGACGCCCTCCACAAAGCAACAGACTATATCATAGTGGAGGAAGAAACTAAAGTCTTATCGCAAAAACATAAGCCGGCAAGACCATCCTCGAAAGACGCAGATCCGAAGGGGAAAAAGAAGAACTCTCGTAACGACAAGTACGTCCATCACGAGGGGGAAGATCTCCAAGGGGCGCATAACTATGCGATCAGTTCGGATCAAGGCCGGACCACGGGCAACACATGGACTCGCAATCAAGGGTATGACGAGAACACCTTCTGCGAGTTCCACCAATCCCGAGGACACTCCACGACTAATTGCAAAGTCTTAGGAGCAAGACTGGCCGCGAAGCTGCTCGCTGGAGAGCTTTCGGAAGTAACTAGCGTCAAGGATCTCATCCTCGATTCTGATCGGCCTCCAAAGACGGACAGAAATCCGCCCGCCGAAAAATCTCCTCAACGAAACCAACCTGGGGATAAACGCGGTAGGAGGCCGGATGACAAAGGGAACGATAACAATCGTCGCAGAGTCAATATGATCATCGGAGGATCTCAATACTGCGGCGATACCGTGTCAGCCATCAAGGCTTACCAACGGAAGGCAGAATCAAGCGCAAAATGGCCTACATGGTCTCCTCCTCGAGACGGCCAAAATTGCTCGATCACCTTCACGGAGGAAGAAGCCGGCGGTATCGACCAACCTCACTGCGACCCTCTCGTCATAGATCTCGTCATACGAGATTTAGAAGTCGGAAGGGTACTCGTCGATACGGGAAGCACGGTCAACGTAATCTTCCGCGACACTCTCAATCGGATGAGTATCGAACTCGGAGAGGTAATTCCGACGCCAAAACCACTCACGGGTTTTTCAGGCGAAGTGTCGATGACTCTCGGGTCAATCCAATTGCCAGTCATGGCCAAGGAGATCACGAAAATCGTCGAATTCGTGGTAGTCGACCATCCCGCTATCTACAACGTGATCATGGGAACCCCATGGCTCAACGCCATGCAGGCAGTTCCGTCAACTTACCACCTGGGTCTCAAGTTCCCAGCGCCGAGCGGAGTCGCGGCCATCTGGGGATGCCAAAAACAGTCGCGACTATGCTTCCTCGCGGAGCATAAGTTAAGGCAAATCACGGCTTCTGCAAATGGCAAACGCGCTAAGATAGATCGATCTTCGGCCAAAAGCACCCCGCACAAGGACGAAGTAAAATCGTCTGTCAACGCAAACGCATCGGACGTCGAAGCTCGACATAAATCCGAAGCCCACGCGACAACTCAACCGGAACATCCGAAAAATAGCGTCGACCCAGCCACGATCGACACGGTCAAGGCGGACATCGCGACACCAACCGCCGAGTAAGAACACTCGCGGCATGAAACAGAACTACGAGATGGCTTGATCCTCGAAAGGGGTACGTAGGCAGCTTGTCAAAAGACGAGTTCAGCTATCCCCCTCTCTAAAAAAGGGGGGGGGAGTGGGTGCGTATACTCGTATACTCCCACAATCGCCATTATTGTAATCGAGTTTTTAGAAACATAAAAATTTTTACAATATACACTGTCTTTTTATCGAAAACGCTTACGCTTCAGTTTACGCTCGTCTGCGGCCTCATCCGGCCCAAAAATCGTAAAGATTATCACCTTTCAAACACGCATAATCCTCGAAAATAACTGCGAGACGTCGCAAAAAGTTAAAATTCGAGGACAATGCTAAATAAATTGTCCGAACGCGACCACTAAAAACCTTACACCCCGTTCGTCGATTGGCCCCGACGAACACGCCAGCCGTCTTAAACAAACGCAATCCGATCACTCTTTTGATCTTTAAAAACGTCCAGCACAAGGACAAAAGCGCGCTACAACAAAAATCCGAAATTTTGGTTTAGCACTTCCAGATTCTGAGAAGATGCTCGATTCGTACCATACAAGTCATATAAGCCGAGAACATATCGCGGACTTTAAACCGGTGCGAGTCAGGAAGAAATCGCAACAGGAAAAACGATAGCCGGCTAGTCACCGCACAAACCTTAACCGAAAGTAAACCTAGGTCTTGCCCTAAACCCAACGCTCTGGTCTCAAACATCTCAAGGCATGATATCTAAAAGATACGAGATCATAAACCATGCCTCTCCGTTCGTATCTCAATGTTCTCGAAAATCGTAAAGACAGATAAATTTTTACGAAAATCACGAACGAACCAACAGATCGAACGTCTAATTAGAACTACATACGAGACGACAACTCGTATTTACTTCAACCCTACTCAGGAAAAACTCGAAACGAAACATTTATCATATAAATAAACCGCGTAAAGCGGAAAGGGATTCAAAGCCACCAACGGCCAGTCCCGGAAATACAAATACGGCCATCGTGGCCTAAACGAAATCCAAATTCAAAAGGCCACATTCGACCGAAAACAAGGATAACTGATCCATCCCTCATAATCCAAAGTCGAAGTCCCCGGACAACGAAGCACCAAACGCATCCGCAGGACGATCCACTTCCTCGCCACCGCCGTGAAAATCGATCGGGACCTCCTCGGTATCAGGAGAAACCGGGATGGAATCCCAGAACCCTTGAATCCTCTCGTCGATCGGAGGGATAAGCGCCTCAGCGTGGGCACGGTCACTCATCCCACTCTTCATCAAGCTCATTTCTTCTTCAAACACATAGTCGTCGGCTTGCGTCCTCCAAAGACTTCCGACCGAACCACGGCACTCGCGAAAGTCGCCCACCGAGGTAAAGGCATTCTTAAGATTCCCGTACTCAACCTGGAACTGAGATGCGCGAGTCTTCATCACCTCGACGATCTCTCTTTTGCCTTTCCTCTCCGATCTGCGAACAGCCCGCGCATGATCACGAGTAAGCTGTGCCTCTCGCTCCAGCATCTCGCCTTGCACGCGGGCGAGATCCCGCTCCGCTTTCTCCGCCTTGAAGCGGTAAACCATGGCTTCTCTATGACCCGCTTCGATGGCCGAGCCCAGCAAGCTCAGGCCCTGCAAAATCAATAGGCGTGTTACAAATCCATACATAGGACAATCACTTAAAAATTCCCAAAAAAAAAAACTAACCCCATTGATGATGCGAGATCCTTCCGCAACAACTCTCGGCCTCGCCGATTCTTTCGTAGGAGGAGGAGCATCGAAACCCGATGGCAGCCCAGCAAAGAAATCATCGAAGTCCGGAATGGGGGCTTCGCTCGAACCGCTTCCGTCGCCGTAAGCAAGGTTCGGATCCCATCCTGGAAGCATAGAGTCATCCATCGAAAACTCTATGTCGCCGAGATCGACGTCTTTTCCCTTCCAAGAGCTCGACTCCGGCGCGGCTGTCGGAACTTCAACGGGACTCTGGCCGTCGGGTTCGGAGTCGCTTCCCGTATCCGCGTCCAAAGCTGGACTAGGGTGCACAAATTTCAGCGCCTTCCGAACCCTTCTCGGCGTGAAAGAAGTCCAGAAGAAGGGACCATTCCTGAGAAGATCCCTCACCGCGATAATATCCTCAGGGAACGGAGCAAGAGGATTGATGAAGGGACGATTGTTCGGCAACCTCCGGAACAGTGGAATGCAACTCTCTTCGACGGACGCAGCGTCCAAACGAACAAAGAAAAAGAACTTCTTCCACGAGTTGAAGTTCGAAATGAACTTCTTAACCACCGACATAAATTTCCGAGGGACAAACCTATGCTTATCCGTATCCTTGACAAGTTGAAGCCTCAAAAGCGCTTCATAATGATCGACGGAAAGGGAAAGGCCATGCTCATAGCTTAGGATCAAGATCCCAATAAGGTGCTGAATGGCAAGGGGTGTCAACTGACTTATCGCGACTTCAAAACGGTCCAACACTCGGACGAGAATTTCGGGTATGGGGAACCAGAGGCGACAACGCACTATGAACACCTCATAACAAGTAAAGTAACCCTCCGGGGGGTTGTTAGCACATTCCCCGCGGCAGGGAACCCGGAACTCCACAACATCCGGGATGCGGTAGAACGACCGCATCGTCGCGAGAAACTCGTCAGTGGTCCTACTTGCGTCTTTTCCCTCGACTCCACGATGGACCAGGACCGGGAATGGCTTCTCCTTGGGAGGGATCAACGAGCCATAATGAGCAACCCACCATGCCTCGTTCTCGGCAGGATGCACCGAGTGAGGCACGAACTCCGTTTCGGAACGACGAGCTCTTCGTAAGGACTCGCGGACGAAGACCCTTTTTTCGCAATCTTTTTCTTGCTCGACATCTTTACACTTCTCTTAAGAGAATAGAGGAAAAGGGTGGAGAGAAAGATAGAAAGTTTTTGAAAGATCTTAGAGAAAAAACAAGAAAGTGAAAAAATTATGGAACAAGTTACCTCTCTTCTTATAAGACATGAGGATTTACTATTCAAGCTCGGACTTTCGCATATTAATTCCATCCATCACGCCTAACTTGCCAAACATGCCTAACCGCACGCTAGGATCCCCCCATGCATGATCCTAACGGGCTGGGGGGCTAACTGTTGGGGTCAAAAATGGTTACGACGGAATTACCATCCGAAAATCCTCAGAGATCGTATTTCCGAAAGGGTTAAAGAAGGGATGTAATTTTTCGTCGAAATAAACTATACGAGGTTATTTCTACGAAGAAGTATTCTTTGGGATTCAAACCAAACGATCGTCCCGCTCGGTCGCTACGTAGCAACCGAGCTCAAGCCAAAGCTCGGTCGCTACGTAGCGACCGAGCAATCGTCCCGCTCGGTCGCTACGTAGCGACCGAGCTCGAGCCAAAGCTCGGTCGCTACGTAGCGACCGAGCGATCGTCCCGCTCGGTCGCTACGTAGCGACCGAGCTCAGCCAAGCTCGGTCGCTACGTAGCGACCGAGCGATCGTCCCGCTCGGTCGCTACGTAGCGACCGAGCTCGAGCCAAAGCTCGGTCGCTACGTAGCGACCGAGCGATCGTCCCGCTCGGTCGCTACGTAGCGACCGAGCTCGAGCCAAAGCTCGGTCGCTACGTAGCGACCGAGCGATCGTCCCGCTCGGTCGCTACGTAGCGACCGAGCTCGAGCCAAAGCTCGGTCGCTACGTAGCGACCGAGCGATCGTCCCGCTCGGTCGCTACGTAGCGACCGAGCTCGAGCCAAAGCTCGGTCGCTACGTAGCGACCGAGCGATCGTCCCGCTCGGTCGCTACGTAGCGACCGAGCTCAGCCAAGCTCGGTCGCTACGTAGCGACCGAGCAATCGTCCCGCTCGGTCGCTACGTAGCGACCGAGCTCGAGCCAAAGCTCGGTCGCTACGTAGCGACCGAGCGATCGTCCCGCTCGGTCGCTATGTAGCGACCGAGCTCAGCCAAGCTCGGTCGCTACGTAGCGACCGAGCGATCGTCCCGCTCGGTCGCTACGTAGCGACCGAGCTCGAGCCAAAAGCTCGGTCGCTACGTAGCGACCGAGCGATCGTCCCGCTCGGTCGCTACGTAGCGATCGAGCTCGAGCCAAAAGCTCGGTCGCTACGTAGCGACCGAGCGATCGTCCCGCTCGGTCGCTACGTAGCGACCGAGCTCGAGCCAAAGCTCGGTCGCTACGTAGCGACCGAGCGATCGTCCTGCTCGGTCGCTACGTAGCGACTGAGCTCAAGCCGAAGCTCGGTCGCTACGTAGCGACCGAGCACTCGTTTCGCTCGGTCGCTACATAGCGACCGGGCTCGAGCCAAAGATCGGTCGCTGTATAGCGATTGAACCTTTCCGAACATCGATACGACACCAGTCCTTGCATTCTCGTCAAACCTTCGAATGCTATCTCCCGAAGACCGTAGCAAGCTCAGTCTATGATTCCCGCTATTCTAATTCATCGATCAAACTTCGCGGATTAGAAACCGCGGAAAACTCGTAGTAAACGTGTCGAGTCGGAAGACGGCCCAAAGGGACCTAAAACACGACTCGAGGCCCATCCTACGATCTTTCCTAACCAAAAGCCCGTGAACCACAGCGTGGTTCGCGCTTGGCCCGCGAGGAAGGATAAATGTCAAGTTTCCGCGGATAAATACGGAAGTTTTGAAGATAATTGTGAAGATCGGGAAAAATGGAATATCTCCATTTTTATGCTATGACGGCTTAAGGGCAGAAGAGTAAAAGCGTAAACCGACCTTGGAGCTAGTATATAAGGAGTCCTAGGCGAGGAGCAGAGGGAGAACTTTTTCAGAGCAAACTTAGCACTTAGAGCGATTTAGGCAACTTTCCGTTTTTGTTATTTCGAGCTGCGACTCAATTAGGTTTAGCCGTCTTAGGGTTGCTAGAACTAGGAATCTCGCCGACAGCTCTCGAGCCCAGGCTTATACCTTGTTGTAACGCTCATACGCAGATTCGGAATAAGATCTATTTTGCTCTCTTTTCGATTTCTTATTTTTATCGTTGTTATTCTCGTGTTCTGATTGCTTGACGTGTGGTAATTAACAGATATCCGGGTCCTCTGGGAAACTAGGGTTTTCTTAGTTTCCTTATTTAAACGGAAATCGACAGTGCGAATTTCGGTTCCCACAGTCGGTGCTCGAACCGGGGCGTATCAAGCGTGCTGATATGTGTACTGATGGACAGCCACGGACGTCCTGTGTGTGCTGACGGACACACACGGACAGCCACGGATGTCCTGTGTATGCTGACGGACACACACGGACGTCCTGTGTGTGCTGACGGACACCCATGGACGTCCTGTGTGTACTTAACAGACAGCCCACGTGGGCGAAAATCACCCGAACAATCCACGGGAAGGGCCAGCGTGCTGAGTCCAAGAACCAGCGTACTGATATGTGTACTGATGGACAGCCACGGACGTCCTGTGTGCGCTGATGGACAGCCACGAACAGCCATGGCATCCTGTGTGTGCTGGCGGACACCCACGGACGTCTTGTGTGTACTGAACAGACAGCCCACGTGGGCCAAAATCACGCACACAGTCCACAGGAAGGGCCAGCGTGCTGAGTCTAAGGACCAAGGTGCTGATATGTGTACTGATGGACAGCCACGGACATCCAGTGTGTACTGACGGACAGCCACGAACACACAGGGACAGCCACAGACGTCCTGTGTGTGCTGACGGACACACACGAACACAAACGGACAGCCACGGACGTCCTGTGTGTGCTGACGGACAGCCACAGACAGCCACGGATGTGCTGTGTGTGCTGGCGGACAAACACGGACGTCCTGTGTGTGCTGACGGACACCCATGGACGTCCTGTGTGTGCTGACGGACACACACGGACACACATGGACAGCCACAGACGTCCTGTGTGTGCTGACGGACAGCCACAGACGTCCTGTGTGTGCTGGCGGACAGCCACGGACGTCCTGTGTGTAATGAACAGACAGCCCACGTGGGCCAAAATCACCCAAACAGTCCACGGGAAGGGCCAGCGTGCTGAGTCCAAGGACCAACGTGCTGATATGTGTACTGATGGACAGCCACAGACGTCCTGTGTGGGCTGACGGACAGTGATGGACACACACAGACTCACACGGACAGCCACGGACGTCCTGTGCGTGCTTGCGGACACCCACAGACGTCTTGTGTATACTGAACGGACAGCCCACGTGGGCCAAAATCACCCGAACAGTCCACGGGAAGGGTCAGTGTGCTGAGTCCAAGGACCAACGTGCTGATATGTGTACTGATGGACAGCCACTGACATCCTGTGTGTGCTGTAGGACACACACGGACAGCCACAGACGTCCTGTGTGTACTGACGGACACACACGGACGTCCTGTGTGTGCTGACGGACACCAACGGACGTCCTGTGTGTGCTAACGAACACACACGGACACACACGGACAACCACGGACGTCCTGTGTGTGCTGATGGACAGCCACGAACGTCCTGTGTGTGCTGGCAGACACCCACGGACGTCCTGTGTGTACTGAACAGATAGCCCACGTGGGCCAAAATCACCCGAACAGTACACGGGAAGGGTCAGCGTGCTGAGTCCAAGGACCAACATGCTGATATGTGTACTGATGGACAGCCACGGACGTCCTGTGTGTGCTGACGGACACACACGGACACAAACGGACAGCCACAGACGTCCTGTGTGTGCTGACGGAGACACACGGGCGTCCTGTGTGTGCTGACGGACACACACGGGCGTCCTGTGTGTGCTGACGGACACCCACATACGTCCTATATGCACTGAACAAACAGCCCACGTGGGCCAAAATCACACGAACAGTCCACGGAAGGGCCAGCTTGCTGAGTCCAAGGACCAGCGTGCTGATATGTGTACTTATGGACAGCCACGGACGTCCTGTGTGCGCTGGTGGACAGCCACGAACAGCCATGGCATCCTGTGTGTGCTGGCGGACACCCACGGACGTCTTGTGTGTACTGAACAGACAGCCCACGTGGGCCAAAATCACCCAAACAGTCCACAGGAAGGGCCAGCGTGCTGAGTCCAAGGACCAAGGTGCTGATATGTGTACTAATGGACAGCCACGGACGTCCTGTGTGTACTGACGGACAGCCACAAACACACAGGGACAGCCACTGACGTTCTGTGTGTGCTGACGGACAGCCACAGACGTCCTGTGTGTGCTGACGGACACACACGAACACAAACAGACAGCCACGGACGTCCTGTGTGTGCTGACGGATAGCCACAGACAGCCACGGACGTCCTGTGTGTGCTGGCGGACACACACGGACGTCCTGTGTGCGCTGACGGACACCCATGGACGTCCTGTGTGTGCTGAAGGACACACACGGACACACATGGACAGCCACAGACCTCCTGTGTGTGCTGACGGACAGCCACAGACGTCATGTGTGTGCTGGCGGACAACCACGGACGTCCTGTGTGTACTGAACAGACAGCCTACGTGGGCCAAAATCACCCAAACAGTCCACGAGAAGGGCCAGCATGCTGAGTCCAAGGACCAACGTGCTGATATGTGTACTGATGGACAGCCACAAACGTCCTGTGTGGGGTGACGGAAACTGACGGACACACACGGAAAGCCACGGACGTCCTGTGTGTACTGACGGACACACACAGACATCCTGTGTGTGCTGACGGACACCAACGGACGTCCTGTGTGTGCTGACGGACACACACGGCACACACGGACAACCACAGACGTCCTGTGTGTGCTGATGGACAGCCATGAACGTCCTGTGTGTGCAGGCGGACACCCACGGACGTCCTGTGTGCACTGAACAGATAGCCCACATGGGCCAAAATCACCCGAACAGTCCACGGGAAGGATCAGCGTGCTGAGTCCAAGGACCAATGTGCTGATATGTGTACTGATGGACAACCACGGACGTCCTGTGTGTGCTGACGGACACACACGGATACACACGGACAGCCATGGACGTCCTGTGTGTGCTGACGGACACACACGGGCGTCCTGTGTGTGCTGACGGACACACACGGGCGTCCTGTGTGTGCTGACGGACACACACGGGCGTCCTGTGTGTGCTGACGGACACCCACAGACGTCCTGTGTGCACTGAACAGACAGCCCACGTGGGCCAAAATCACCCGAACAGTCCACGGGAAGGGCCAGCGTGCTGAGTCCAAGGACCAGCGTGCTGATATGTGTACTGATGGACAGACACGGACGTCCTGTGTGTGCTGACGGACACACACGGAAACACACGGAAACACACGGACAGCCACAGATGTCCTGTGTGTGCTGATGGACACACACGTACGTCATGTGTGTGCTGACGGACACCCACGGACGTCTTGTGTGTGCTGACAGACACACACGGACAGCCATGGACATCCTGTGTGTGCTAACGGACAGCCACAGACAGGCACGGATGTCCTGTGTCTGCTGGCGGACACCCACGGACGTCCTGTATGTACTGAACAGACAGCCCAAGAGGGCCAAAATCACTCGAACAGTCCACAGGAAGGGTCACCATGCTGAGTCCAAGGACCAACGTGCTGATATGTGTACTGATGGACAGACACGGACGTTCTGTGTGTGCTGACGGACACACACGGAAACACACGGACAGCCACAGATGTCCTGTGTGTGCTGATGGACACACACGGACGTTCTGTGTGTGCTGACGGACACCCATAGACGTCTTGTGTGTGCTGACGGACACACACGGACAGCCACGGACATCCTGTGTGTGCTAACAGACAGCCACGGACAGCCACATATGTCCTGTGTGTGCTGGTGGACACCCACGGACGTCCTGTGTGTACTGAACAGACAGCCCACGTGGGCCAAAATCACCCAAACAGTCCATGGGAAGGGCCAGCGTGCTGAGTCCAAGGACCAACGTGCTGATATGTGTACTGATGGACAGCCACAGACGTCCTGTGTGTGCTGACAGACACACACGGACACAGACAGACAGCCACGGATGTCCTGTGTGTGCTGACGGACACACACGGACGTCCTGTGTATGCAGGCAGACACCCACGGATGTCCTGTCCACGTGGGCCAAAATCACCCGAACAGTCCACGGGAAGGGTCAGTGTGCTGAGTCCAAGGACCAACGTGCTGATATGTGTACTGATGGACAGCCACGGACGTCCTGTGTGTGCTGACGGACACACACGGACACACACGGACAGCCACAAACGTCCTGTGTGTGCTGACGGACACACACGGGCGTCCTCTGTGTGCTGACGGACACACACGGGCGTCCTGTGTGTGCTGATGGACACCCACAGACGTCCTGTGTGTCCTGAACAGACAGCCCACGTGGGCCAAAATCACCCGAACAGTCCACGGGAAGGGCCAGGGAGCTGAGTCCAAGGACCAGCGTGCTGATATGTGTACTGATGGATAGCCACGGACGTCCTGTGTGTGCTGACGGACAGCCACGAACAGCCATGGATGTCCTGTGTGTGCTGGCGGACACCCACTGTAAGACCCGATCCCGGCCGCCTAGGCCGCGGTCGATGCCTCACGTCGCTCGGTCCACTTCCTGGCCGAACCTCTTCATTTCTGCCCTTTATTTATAATATCGCCTAAAGGCGAGGGCTAACTTAGACCTTAGCTAAAGACTTACCTAGTCATTAATAGCCTAGATCCTTTCAACAGATACGCAGCGGAATATTCTCTAGTTAACCATTGGTCTAAAACCAATCTAACACTTGTCTGGTCGAATCACCTTAGCCTTGGTCAGTTTACTCAACTACCAATTAGCTTAAAGGTCAATCCTAAACCCAAAACAAGCCATACGATTCTGAGGTTCCATTCCCCTAAACCATTCTATCTAGATCTACATAAGTAAATGCTAGATCATACCTTTGCCACTTCTATGGAGCTTATTAGCTCATCGGTCCTCCATTGACTCGAATTGCTCTTGCTTAACAGCTGGACCATGATCACTCAATGATCTTACTTATGGTCCTTATCTTGACTCCTGCGTCAAACAGCTCCCCTAGGTAATTAGTCATTCAACCAACCATCCCCACAGACATAAGTAACCTTTGAGAACTCTTTGAAAGGATAAGGGTTTGCATCTGGCCTTTCTCGGCTCATGCACAATACAAAACCTTTTGCCTTATAGGCAATAGTACCAAGTCCATCTTCTGGACTGACAAAGCTCATTAGATCCTAAGTCAATCAACCAACCATCCTCACATGACTTGGAACTGATGAGTCATCATCTGGCCTGACCGGCCTTGGGACTTAACCCAGACAACATATATGATTTGTTCATACCAACCGATGCATTCAGTAATCAGGTTAGGACCGACACCTTGAACCATCATTCAGAGGTCAGGTCGTCCATACTCAACCATGATCATATCTTACACGGCCTTCCTTGAACAATCACACTTAGGCTCAGTATCTATGGTCTACGACACATAGTACTAGCCACACACTTCGTCATGACTCTTAGCCAATCTCGAAGCTATCTAGAAGCATCACATCAATACTCTTACTCCAGTATCGTGACTATCCATACTAGTGTTCGGCCATCGAACCATCGTCATGAAACATGATCCGACCACTAGACTTGATAAGCCATCGTCCACTTAGCATGTACTGATATAACTGGCCTTCCATTGCCATCATGTGGGTCTACCCTCTACATAAGGCATATGGCGCCTATCCTACTCACCAACCCGAGGTTGATTGTAAGATATCCCACTTAGCCTTTGCGGCTAGAACCATCCAACCATAGCCGGATCGTCCATTGTCCCATCTAACCGTCTGGTTAAGATCTAGGTGCGATCGGCAAGTTATAAGTCCGGCCAAAAGGCTCACGGTCCTTCTTACCTGATCCAACCCAAAGCCTGGATCTATACCACCGAGTAAGGCCCAAGCCCAAACCGGATTGCCTTGCAACCGATCAGACCTTGCGACACAACACTCCGGTTAAACTAACCGTCTGTCCGTTCGACTATGCAGCCGCGGACTGTCCACTTGGTTTGGCCTAATCCTTGAACCAATGGCACCGTTTGGAACTCACACCCTTTGGGAACTAGTACCCTTTGGACACTCGTGCCTCTTGGCAACTCATGACCCTTGGCATCTCGCACCCATTCAGATGCTCCAACCGATCGACCAAACCGTCCGTAGGGACTGTCTGTGTCCGGCCTATGGCCAAAGGACCACGCCTTAACCTACACAAGTCATGAACCATTGTGACTGTTCAGGGAAGGGTTGCAACCGTTCAGAACAGAACAGAACCGCCCCTATCCAATCGGATCACCTGAGGCCGGTTTAGACCATGCGCGCGCCTAACTCGTCGGTTATGGACCGCGACCGCATTACTCAACCAGAACCACGGTTATAACCAATCCCAACACATCAACAAGGCCACGCCAATGTACAGAAGGAGTAGAAGAAGAATTGGATGAAAAGAATGAGAAGAATAGGACACAATCCAAACGCCCATGGCTAGACCGGTTCGGACTGTCCGATTGTCTTAGCCGATGAGTCGGTGGTTACCCCACTGACCCTATCTGACTGAACCACGGCTTTGGAGTCCTTCTCCAGACCTTTCTCTATGCCTTGGGTATTCATAACCACACGGCCTCCTCTCTCCTAAACCATTCTCCTTGCCGGAGACACAAAACCACCACGACCGACCCTTTTCTGGCCGATCTCTTGGCCGGGACTCTCTCTCTCTCTCTACGTTTTTCTGTGAGAATTTTACTCTGGAATTGGATAATGAAATCAACAGGAGAGACCCCATATTTATAGAAAACGAGGGGGTAAGTCTTGCCCCACGAACAGGCACGACTTGCTAGCGAATGGGCACCATCGGCCAAGGGTTGTCCCCTTTCGGCCACTTGCATCCTTTCGCCCTTTCTGATTGGGTTTGGGGTAGGTCATAAGCCCAACCCACGCCCCAAGACTCCTGGACTTAGCCCACGGCCTTGTCCAAGGACCCAACAGCCCAATGGCCTCATGGCTGGACCTCACAGCCCGCCACTGACCCGGACCCGGACCATCGGCCTAAAACCCGAACAGTCCGTCTAGCTGAGATGAGCTGACTCCCAGCTGCCTCAGCTGAGTGAGCTAGTAGTCCAGCTAGTGGAGCTGACTTAGTAGTGGCTGAGCTGGAGTGAACTCCACCTAGCTTCGTTAAGCTGGTCGAGCTACTTCTCTATCTCGTCCAGCTACCGTCTTACTTGTCTTAGCCGTCTCTTTGCTCTTATAAGGTTAAGTCTAAGTTTCCTTATGTCTTTAACCTTCTTTCTTGACCATGGAACGCTTGCCTTGCTGTCCTAAGACTGGCTGGTACGTTTCCTCGAACCATGGCCGTCCCGACAATCCATTCCAGGATTGGGGGCGTGACAAGTCTCCCCCACTTGTAATGGATTCGTCCTCGAATCCGGTGATGATTGTACCTTGTCCCAAGACAAAATATTCCAACCAAACCTATTCTAGTCTTGATCAGAGAATAGAACAAGCTTGATTCAAAACCACCAAATGACCACTTCGATGTACCAGTCAAGTCCTCACGAACTTGTTCCAATCTTTAGGCTGCTTGTCCTACAACAAGTCCTAACTGATTGTTATGGTTCTTTTGTCCTTCATGGACAATAAGGTTCATGACCTCAGCCACAACGTAATGGATCATCCCCTTAACCGGACACAACCTTTTCAGGCTTGGCCACATTGCGATCTTAGTCCCTCCAGACTAAAAACGCCTCAGACTTGACTTCTGTCCTTCACTGGACTTTGTCATAATTTGATCCTGGTCCATTTACGGACGTGATCGTATTCCGGTCATGGTCCACTCAGGGACTCGACCGTTTCACCCCGACCATAGGTCCATCTCCGAATAGGTCGTGGCCTGATCCTCGTCCATTACTAGACTTGATCATTCTCAACCGTAGGTCAAACTCCGACTTGGTTGTACTGCGACCATGGTCCTCTCTCGGACATGGTCAACTTCGGCTCTGCCATCTCGGCCGGAGCCAAAGAAACGGACTCTAGGACAGCGGAACTGTCCCTGGTTCCAGTTCAATCATAAATGGATCGGACCTATCAGGGGGGACACCCTGTAGCGAACAGAACACATCTGGGAACTCGGACACCAACGAATCCTCAGAAAGGTCTTTCAGACAGACAGAACTGCCAGGCTCTGTAGTTGTAATTGTAGCCAAAAAGGACTGACAATCCTGTTCCAGCATCCGAATCGCTCGAACTGCTGAAACCACTACTTTCTCTTGAGCCGGACACAGACATTGGTACTGGATCGGATGAAGCCCAGTCTCCAATTGCACACGACCTTTATGGCAATCGAGAGTGGCCCGATACTTTCCCAACCAGTCCATACCTAGGATCATCGCGTGATTCTTTAGGTGGACACAGACAGATTCACAGGGAATACCTTTCCCTGAATTGACACTGGGATATTTAACATGAGACCTAATGAGTTCCTATCCTGGCTTGCCCTCCGGCCGCCCTCACTATCCCGAAATAATCACCAGCGTCCAGACAGAACAGACCCTTCCCGACCAGTCCCGGACTCACAAAACCTATGTGTAGCCTCTGCGTCGGAAAGTACGTGGGTTTTTACACCACCAATCATGAGGGTTCCTATCAGAGACCCCCATCAGAATCCCCTAGACAATTCTAGGTTCCAGACCAAGCATTACTACTTGAATGTAAAAAGATAAATTTAGAGATTGCCAGAGATCGAATCAAAAGATCTGAAAGCTCCGTCGTCTCGTGACAGTTCATACACCCTTGGTGTTGTGGTTGGTTTGCCTTGGGACGCCTTGCCTGTGTCTCCACGGCCCTTCCCCTGACTTCCTTGCAGCTTAGGACACCCCGATTGGAAATGTCCTTGCTGGCCACAATGGAAACAAGTCATCTGGCCAATTCTACCAGACGGGTTCTGTCGAGGACAGTTCTGAACCCCATGGTCCATGCTGCCACAACGAACACAAGCCCCCTTGGCCTTCCAGCACTCACCGGTATGGTTCCGTCCACATTTGGAACACGCAGGTTGGCAACCAGAGGTCTTACCTCCTTCCACCTGGTTCCATTTTCTCTTTTTATCATTAGTCTTGCCCGATGGGCCAGACTGTGGCTTAGCCTTAAGCTTAGCTTCTTCAGCCAAGTTAGACTCCAACAAAGCCACCAGTTTCATTTCCAGTGGGTACCTAGATGAGTAGCAATTCGGTTTAATCACACATTTGGAAAATGTCCCATACCATTCTCCAAAGCGTCTTACTATTGCGAATGCTGACACCATTCACAACAGAAATTATAATATACCTCAATCCCCATCATACTAAGATACTTAACATCATGTTCTTCCAATGATTGGAACGAACACCCTAAGTTTCCTCAATTCTTTCTTTGGACGGATTCAGATTGGAATTGATTCATTCCATCCAACTAGATCTAAGGAAACCTACCTTGACCTATACCGAGTCCTAGCTGATCCATCTGATCACAAGTCGACTCGTGTACTGGTCATGTAGTGTCTCCTTTGAGTCAGATTTAACATTGCATATGCTTTACTTATTATGAACGGCCATCAAGGGATAACACTTAACTTCAGTAGAGTGCTGCACGTTTATTTCAACCTAAGCCACTCTCTGGTCCATGTTACTTCCCTTGTCCAGGTAATCCATAAACAAGTTTTGCATTGCTTCCATCCCTTCCAATCCGTCTATTACTTCTAAATACTAGATCGACCAACCTTTCTGTTTTTAGGTTCTTGCCCTTGGAAAATGTATCTTGGCTAAGCCGGTTCATCTTAGAATTCGCTAATTCACAAGCATGATACCCTAGCTTACCTCAACTCTTTCTTGGCTCACCCCAACTAAGGTTTCATAGTCATCATAGTTTTGGAAATAATTTCGGTATGGAATGCATCATCATAGAGCGTTGTCCTAAACAGGATCAAGCATGCTCTGATACCAACTTGTAAGACCGATCCCGGCCGCCTAGGCCGCGGTCGATGCCTCACGTCGCTCAGTCCACTTCCTGGCCGAACCTCTTAATTTCTGCCCTTTATTTATAATATCGCCTAAAGGCGAGGGCTAACTTAGACCTTAGCTAAAGACTTACCTAGCATTAATAGCCTAGATCCTTTCAACAGATACGCAGCGGAATATTCTCTAGTTAACCATTGGTCTAAAACCAATCTAACACTTGTCTGGTCGAATCACCTTAGCCTTGGTCAGTTTACTCAACTACCAATTAGCTTAAAGGTCAATCCTAAACCCAAACCAAGCCATACGATTCTGAGGTTCCATTCCCCTAAACCATTCTATCTAGATCTACATAAGTAAATGCTAGATCATACCTTTGCCACATCTATGGAGCTTATTAGCTCATCGGTCCTCCATTGACTCGAATTGCTCTTGCTTAACAGCTGGACCATGATCACTCAATGATCTTACTTATGGTCCTTATCTTGACTCCTGCGTCAAACAGCTCCCCTAGGTACTTAGTCATTCAACCAACCATCCCCACAGACATAAGTAACCTTTGAGAAGTCTTTGAAAGGATAAGGGTTTGCATCTGGCCTTTCTCGGCTCATGCACAATCCAAAATCCTTTTGCCTTATAGGCAATAGTACCAAGTCCATCTTCTGGACTGACAAAGCTCATTAGATCCTAAGTCAATCAACCAACCATCCTCACATGACTTGGAACTGATGAGTCATCATCTGGCCTGACCGGCCTTGGGACTTAACCCAACAACATATATGATTGTTCATACCAACCGATGCATTCAGTAATCAGTTAGGACCGACACCTTGAACCATCATTCAGAGGTCAGGTCGTCCATACTTAACCATGATCAGATCTTACACGGCCTTCCTTGAACAATCACACTTAGGCTCAGTATCTACGGTTTACGACACATAGTACTAGCCACACACTTCGTCATGACTCTTAGCCAATCTCGAAGCTATCAACACCAAGGTTGATATCTAGAAGCATCACATCAATACTCTTACTCCCGCATCGTGACTATCCATACTAGTTTTCGGCCATCGAACCATCGTCATGAAACATGATCCGACCACTAGACTTGATAAGCCATCGTCCACTTAGCATGTACTGATATAACTGGCCTTCCATTGCCATCATGTGCGTCTACCCCCTACATAAGGCATATGGCGCCTATCCTACTCACCAACCCGAGGTTGATTGTAAGATATCCCACTTAGCCTTTGCGGCTAGAACCATCCAACCATAGCCGGATCGTCCATTGTCCCGTCTAACCGTCTGGTTAAAATCTAGGTGCGATCGGCAAGTTATAAGTCCGGCCCAAAGGCTCACGGTCCTTCTTACCTGATCCAACCCAAAGCCTGGATCTATACCACCGAGTAAGGCCCAAGCCCAAACCGGATTGCCTTGCAACCGATCAGACCTTGCGACACAACACTCCGGTTAAACTAACCGTCCGTCCGTTCGACTATGCAGCCGCGGACTGTCCACTTGGTTCGGCCTAAGCCTTGAACCAATGGCACCGTTTGGAACTCACACCCTTTGGGAACTAGTACCCTTTGGACACTCGTGCCTCTTGGCAACTCATGACCCTTGGCATCTCGCACCCATTCAGATGCTCCAACCGTTCGACCTAACCGTCCGTAGGGACTGTCTGGTCCGTACATGTGTCCGGCCTATGGCCAAAGGACCACGCCTTAACCTACACAAGTCATGAACCATTGTGCTGTTCAGGGAAGGGTTGCAACCGTTCAGAACAGAACAGAACCGCCCCTATCCAATCAGATCACCTGAGGCCGGTTTAGACCATGTGCGCGCCTAACTCGTCGGTTATGGACCGCGACCGCATTACTCAACCAGAACCACGGTTATAACCAATACCAACACATCAACAAGGCCACGCCAATGTACAGAAGGAGTAGAAGAAGAATTGGATGAAAAGAATGAGAAGAATAGGACACAATCCAAACGCCCATGGCTAGACCGGTTCGGACTGTCCGATTGTCTTAGCCGATGAGTCGGTGGTTACCCCACTGACCCTATCTGACTGAACCACGGCTTTGGAGTCCTTCTCCAGACCTTTCTCTATGCCATGGGTATTCATAACCACACGGCCTCCTCTCTCCTAAACCATTCTCCTTGCCGGAGACACAAAACCACCACGACCGGCCCTTTTCCGGCCGATCTCTTGGCCGGGACTCTCTGTCTCTCTCTACGTTTTTCTCTGAGAATTTTACTCTTGAATTGGATAATGAAATAAACAGGAGAGACCCCATATTTATAGAAAAGAGGGGGTAAGTCTTGCCCCACGAACAGGCACGACTTGCTAGCGAATGGGCACCATCGGCCAAGGGTTGTCCCCTTTCGGCCACTTGCATCCTTTCTCCCTTTCTGATTGGGTTTGGGGTAGGTCATAAGCCCAACCCACGCCCCAAGACTCCTGGACTTAGCCCACGGCCTTGTCCAAGGACCCAACAGCCCAATGGCCTCATGGCCAGACCTCACAGCCCGCCACTGACCCAGACCCGGACCATCGGCCTAAAACCCGAACAGTCCGTCAAGCTGAGATGAGCTGACTCCCAGCTGCCTCAGCTGAGTGAGCTAGTAGTCCAGCTAGTGGAGCTGACTTAGTAGTGTCTGAGCTGGAGTGAACTCAACCTAGCTTCGTTAAGCTGGTCGAGCTACTTCTCTATCTCGTCCAGCTACCGTCTTACTTGTCTTAGCCGTCTCTTTGCTCTTATAAGGTTAAGTCTAAGTTTCCTTATGTCTTTAACCTTCTTTCTTGACCATGTAACGCTAGCCTTGATGTCCTAAGACTGGCTGGTACGTTTCCTCGAACCATGGCCGTCCCGACAATCCTTTCCAGGATTGGGGGCGTGACACCTACTGACGTCCTGTGTGTACTGAACAGACAGCCCACGTGGGCCAAAATCACCCAAACAGTCCACGAGAAAGGCCAGCGTGCTGAGTCCAAGGACCAACGTGCTGATATGTGTACGGATGAACAGCCACGTACATCATGTGTGTGCTGCCGGACACACACGGACAGCCACGGACGTCCTGTGTGTACTGACGGACACACACGGACGTCCTGTGTGTGCTGACGGACACCCACGGACGTCATGTGTGTGCTGATGGACAGACACGGACAATACATGGACAACCACAGACGTCCTGTGTGTGCTGACGGACAGCCACGAACGTCCTGTGTGTGCTGGCGGACACCCATAGACGTCCTGTGTGTACTGAACAGCCAGTCCACGTGTGTGCTGATATGTGTACTGATGGACAGACACAGACGTGTGTGCTGACGGACACACACGAAAACACACGGACAGCCACAGACGTCCTGTGTGTGCTGATGGACACACACGAACGTCCTGTGTGTGCGGACGGACTCCCACAGACGTCTTGTGTGTGCTGACGGACACACACAGACACACACGGACAGCCATGGACATCCTGTGTGTGCTAACGAACAGCCACGGACAGCCTCGGATGTCATGTGTGTGCTGGCGGACACCCACGGATGTCCTGGGTGTACTGAACAGACAGCCCACGTGGGCCAAAATCACCCAAACAGTCCACGGGAAGGGCCAGCGTGCTGAGTCCAAGGACCAACGTGCTAATATGTGTACTGATGGACAGCCACGGACGTCCTGTGTGTGCTGACGGACACACACGGACAGCCACAGATGTCCTGAGTGTGCTGACGGACACACACAGACGTCCTATTTGTGCTGACGGACACCCACGGACGTCCTGTGTGCACTGAACAGACAGCCCACGTTGGCAAAAATCACCCAAACAGTCCACGGGAAGGGCCAGCATGCTGAGTCCAAGGACCAGGGTGCTTATATGTGTACTGATGGACAGCCACGGACGTCCTGTGTGTGCCGACGGACATCCTGTGTGTGCCGACGGACACACACGGACAGCCACAGACGTCCTGGGTGTGCTGACGGACACACATGGACGTCCTGTGTGTGCTGACGAACACCCACGGACATCCTGTTGTGTACTGAACCGACAGCCCACGTGGGCCAAAATCACCCAACAGTCCACGGGAAGGGCCAGCGTGCTGAGTCCAAGGACCAGCGTGCTGATATGTGTACTGATGGACAGCCACGGATGTCTTGTGTGTACTGACGGACACACAAAAACACACACAGACACACATGGACAGCCACAGACGTCCTGTGTGTACTTAACAAACAGCCCACGTGGGCCAGCATGCATAGTCCAAGGACCAGCGTGCTGATATGTGTACTGATGGACAGGCACGGACGTTTTGTGTGTGCTGACGGACACACACAGACACACACGGACAGCCACAGACATCCTGTTTGTGCTGATGGACAGCCACGGACGTCCTTTGTGTGCTGGCTGACACCCACAGACGTCCAATGTGTACTGAACAGACAGCCCACGTGGGCCAAAATCACCCGAATAGTCCACGGGAAGGGCCAGCATTCTGAGTCCAAGGACCAGCATGCTGATATGTGTACAGATGGACAGCCACAGACAGCCACGGACGCCCTGTGTGTGCTTACGGACAGCCACAGACAGCCACAGACGTCCTGTGTGTGCTGAACAGACAGCCCACGTGGGCCAAAATCAGCCAAACAGTCCACAGGGAGGGTCAGCGTGCTGAGTCGGAGGACCAACGTGCTGATATGTGTACTGATGGACAGCCACGGACGTCCTGTGTGTTCTGACGGACACACATGGACACACATGGACAGCCACGGACGTCCTGTGTGTTATGGTCATCAGATCAGCAACTGAACCGGAGGTCAACCCAAAGCCCTACTCAACCAGCCAAGGCTTAACCAGGACATACGTGCACTAATAATGCCATATCTTACAAACCAGGAGGGTTTAAATCACGAGGCTAATATTTATGGATTCTACACTCAAGAGGAGTCCAGGCCAATGGAATCGACCAAAATATTAACAGAGCAAGAAGTTATGAATTTTACAAGTCAGAGGTTTTCCACCCGTCCATTGCGAGTACCCGACTTTAGAAGGAGATCCAGCCCAAGGAAGGAGCGGCCTTGTAAGACCCGATCCTGGATTCCTCAATTCAACCAGACCGCGGCC
>NW_022609992.1:0-43532 GCF_000309985.2 Brassica rapa | reverse complement strand
GGATACATAAAGGGTTGGAGAATGCACCAGGATTGAATAAATCTCATAGGAGTTGGGGATGTAATAAGTTATCCCCACTTTAAATCAGGTGATTCCAGTTTCCAGTTTGGGAATAAAGGACAGCTTCTTCGTCGTTCCAATCAAACCAGGATGAATCACTTTTTGTAAAGAGCTTGAATTTTGATACATAAAGTGTTGGAGAAACACCAGGAAGTTGAATAAACTCATAGGAGTGTGGGATGAAGAAGTTATCCACTTTCTAATCAGGTGATTCCAGTTTCCCAGTTTGGGAATAGGACAGCTTATCCGTTGTTCCAATCAAACCAGGATGAATCACTTTGTAAGAAGCTTGATTTGGATACATAAAGTGTTGGAGAATCACCAGGAAGTTGAATAAATCTCATAGGAGTTGGGATGAAGAAGTTATCCCACTTTCAAATCAGGTGATTCCAGTTTCCCAGTTTGGGAATAGGACAGCTTCTTCGTCGTTCCAATCAAACCCACGATGATCACTTTGTAAGAAGCTTGATTTGGATACATAAAATGGTGGAGAAACACCAGGAAGTTGAATAAATATCATAGAAGTTGGGATGAAGAAGTTATCCCACTTTCTAATCAGGTGATTCCAGTTTCCCAGTTTGGGAATAGGACAGGTTCTTCGTCGTTCCAATCAACCAGGATGAATCACTTTGTAAGAAGCTTGATTTGGATACATAGTGTTGGGGAAACACCAGGAAGTTGAATAAATCTCATAGGAGTTGGGATGAAGAAGTTATCCCACTTTCAAATCAGGTGATTCCAGTTTCCCAGTTTGGGAATAGGACAGCTCTTCGTCGTTCCAATCAACCATGATGAATCACTTTGTAAGAAGCTTGATTTGATACATAAAGGGTGGAGAAACACCAGGAAGTTGAATAAATCTCATAGGAGTTGGATGAAGCAGTTATCCCACTTTCTAATCAGGTGATTCCAGTTTCCCAGTTTGGGAATAGGACAGCTTCTTCGTCGTTCCAATCAAACCAGATGAATCACTTTGTAAGAAGCTTGATTTTGATACATAAAATGTTGGGGGAACACCAGGAAGTTGAATACATCTCATAGGAGTTGGGATGAAGAAGTTATCCCACTTTCTAATCAGGTGATTCCAGTTTCCCAGTTTGGGAATAGGACAGCTTCTTCGTCGTTCCAATCAAACCAGGATGAATCACTTTGTAAGAAGCTTGATTGGATACATAAAGGGTTGGAGAAACACCAGGAAGTTGAATAATCTCATAGGAGTTGGGATGAAGAAGTTATCCCACTTTCAATCAGGTGATTAGAGTTCCCAGTTTGGGAATAGGACAGCTTCTTCGTCGTTCCAATCAAACCAGGATGAATCACTTTGTAAGAAGCTTGATTTGGATACATAAAGTGTTGGAGAATCACCAGGAAGTTGAATAAATCTCATAGGAGTTGGGATTAAGAAGTTATCCCACTTTCAAATCAGGTGATTCCAGTTTCCCAGTTTGGGAATAGGACAGCTTCTTCGTCGTTCCAATCTAAACAGGATGAATCACTTTGTAAGAAGCTTGATTTGGATACATAAAGTGTTGGGGAAACACCAGGAAGTTGAATAAATCTCATAGGAGTTGGGATGAAGAAGTTATCCCACTTTCAAATCAGGTGATTCCAGTTTCCCAGTTTGGGAATAGGACAGCTTCTTCGTCGTTCCAATCAAACCATGATGGAATCACTTTGTAAGAACTTGATTTGGATACATAAAATGGTGGAGAAACCCCAGGAAGTTGAATAAATCTCATAGGAGTTGGGATGAAGAAGTTATTCCACTTTCTAATCAGTGATTCCAGTTTCCCAGTTTGGGAATAGGACAGCTTCTTCGTCGTTCCAATCAAACCAGGATGAATCCTTTGTAAGAAGTTTGATTTTGAATACATAAAATGGTGGAGAACCCATGAAGGTGAATAAATCGCATAGGAGTTGGGATGAAGAAGTTATTCCACTTTCTAATCAGGTGATTCCAGTTTTCCAGTTTGGGAATAGGACAGGTTCTTCGTCATTCCAATCAAACCAGGATGAATCACTTTGTAAGAAGTTTGATTTGATACATAAAATGGTGGAGAAACACCAGGAAGTTGAATAAATCTCATAGGAGTTGGGATGAAGAAGTTATCCCACTTTCTAAATCAGGTGATTCCAGTTTCCCAGTTTGGAATAGGACAGCTTATCTCGTTCCAATCAAACCAGGATGAATCACTTTGTAAGAAGCTTGATTTGGATACATAAAGTGTTGGGAAACACCAGGAAGTGGAATAAATCTCATAGGAGTTGGGATGAAGAAGTTATCCCACTTTCAAATCAGGTGATCCAGTTTCCCAGTTGGGGAATAGGACAGCTTCTTCGTCGTTCCAATCAAACCAGGATGAATCACTTTGTAAGAAGCTTGATTTTGATACATAAAAGGTGGAGAAACACCAGGAAGTTGAATAAATCTCATAGGAGTTGGGATGAAGAAGTTATCCCACTTTCTAATCAGGTGATTCCAGTTCCCCAGTTTGGGAATAGGACAGCTTATCCGTCGTTCCAATCAAACCAGGATGAATCACTTTGTAAGAAGCTTGATTTGATACATATAAATAAATGGTGAGAATCACCAGGAAGTTGAATAAATCTCATAGGAGTTGGGATGAAGTAAGTTATCCCACTTTCTAATCAGGTGATTCCAGTTTCCCCAGTTTGGGAATAGGACAGTCTCTCTCGTCGTTCCAATCAAACCAGGATGAATCACTTTGTAAGAAGCTTGATTTGGATACATAAAGTGTTGGAGAATCACCAGGAAGTTGAATAAATCTCATAGGAGTTGGGATGAAGAAGTTATCCCACTTCAAATCAGGTGATTCCAGTTTCCCAGTTTGGGAATAGGACAGCTTCTTCGTCAAATCCAATCAAACCAGGAAATCATCACTTTGTAAGAAGCTTGATTTGGATACATAAAGTGTTGGAGAATCACCAGGAAGTTTGAATAAATCTCATAGGAGTTGGGATGAAGAAGTTATCCCACTTTCAAATCAGGTGATTCCAGTTTCCCAGTTTGGGAATAGGACAGCTTCTCCGTCGTTCCAGTCAAACCATGATGAATCACTTTGTAAGAAGCTTGATTTTGATACATAAAATGGTGGAGAAACACCAGGAAGTTGAATAAATCTCATAGGAGTTGGGATGAAGAAGTTATCCCACTTTCTAATCAGGTGATTCCAGTTTTCCAGTTTGGGAATAGGACAGGTTCTTCGTCGTTCCAATCAAACCAGGATGAATCACTTTGTAAGAAGCTTGATTTGGATACATAGAGTGTTGGATAAACACCAGGAAGTTGAATAAATCTCATAGGAGTTGGGATGAAGAAGTTATCCCACTTTCAAATCAGGTGATTCCAGTTTCCCAGTTTGGGAATAGGACAGCTTCTTCGTCGTTCCAATCAAACCAGGAAATCACTTTGTAAGAAGCTTGATTTGGATACATAAAGTGTTGGAGAATCACCAGGAAGTTGAATAAATCTCATAGGAGTTGGGATTAAGAAGTTATCCCACTTTTCAAATCAGGTGATTCCAGTTTCCCAGTTTAGGAATAGGACAGCTTCTTCGTCGTTCCAATCAAACCAGGATGAATCACTTTGTAAGAAGCTTGATTTGGATACATAAAGTGTTGGGGACACCAGGAAGTTGAATAAATCTCATAGGAGTTGGGATGAAGAAGTTATCCCACTTTCAAATCAGGTGATTCTAGTTTCCCAGTTTGGGAATAGGACAGCTTCTTCGTCGTTCCAATCAAACCATGATGAATCACTTTGTAAGAAGCTTGATTTTGATACATAAAATGGTGGAGAAACCCCAGGATGTTGAATAAATCTCATAGGAGTTGGGATGAAGAAGTTATTCCACTTTCTAATCAGGTGATTCCAGTTTCCCAGTTTGGGAATAGGACAGGTTCTTCGTCGTTCCAATCAAACCAGGATGAATCACTTTGTAAGAAGTTTGATTTTGATACATAAAATGGTGGAGAAACACCAGGAAGTTGAATAAAACTCATAGGAGTTGGGATGAAGAAATTATCCCACTTTCTAATCAGGTGATTCCAATTTCCCAGTTTGGGAATAGGACAGCTTATCCGTCGTTCCAATCAAACCAGGATGAATCACTTTGTAAGAAGCTTGATTTGGATACATAAAGTGTTGGGGAAACACCAGGAAGTTGAATAAATCTCATAGGAGTTGGGATGAAGAAGTTATCCCACTTTCAAATCAGGTGATTCCAGTTTCCCAGTTTGGGAATAGGACAGCTTCTTCGTCGTTCCAATCAAACCAGGATGAATCACTTTGTAAGAAGCTTGATTTTGATACATAAAATGGTGGAGAAACACCAGGAAGTTGAATAAATCTCATAGGAGTTGGGATGAAGAAGTTATCCCACTTTCTAATCAGGTGATTCCAGTTTCCCAGTTTGGGAATAGGACAGCTTATCCGTCGTTCCAATCAAACCAGGATGAATCACTTTGTAAGAAGCTTGATTTGGATACATAAAATGGTGGAGAATCACCAGGAAGTTGAATAAATCTCATAGGAGTTGGGATGAAGTAGTTATCTCACTTTCTTATCAGGTGATTCCAATTTCCCAGTTTGGGAATAGGACAGCTTCTCCGTCGTTCCAATCAAACCAGGATGAATCACTTTGTAAGAAGCTTGATTTGGATACATAAAGTGTTGGAGAATCACCAGGAAGTTGAATAAATCTCATAGGAGTTAGGATGAAGAAGTTATCCCACTTTCAAATCAGGTGATTCCAGTTTCCCAGTTTGGGAATAGGACAGCTTCTTCGTCGTTCCAATCAAACCAGGATGAATCACTTTGTAAGAAGCTTGATTTTGATACATAAAATAGTGGGGAAACACCAGGAAGTTGAATAAATCTCATAGGAGTTGGGATGAAGAAGTTATCCCACTTTCTAATCAGGTGATTCCAGTTTCCCAGTTTGGGAATAGGACAGCTTCTTCGTCGTTCCAATCAAACCAGGATGAATCACTTTGTAAGAAGCTTGATTTGGATACATAAAGTGTTGGAGAAACACCAGGAAGTTGAATAAATCTCATAGGAGTTGGGATGAAGAAGTTATCCCACTTTCAAATCAGGTGATTCCAGTTTCCCAGTTTGGGAATAGGACAGCTTATCCGTCGTTCCAATCAAACCAGGATGAATCACTTTGTAAGAAGCTTGATTTGGATACATAAAATGGTGGAGAATCACCAGGAAGTTGAATAAATCTCATAGGAGTTGGGATGAAGTAGTTATCTCACTTTCTTATCAGGTGATTCCAATTTCCCAGTTTGGGAATAGGACAGCTTCTCCGTCGTTCCAATCAAACCACGATGAATCACTTTGTAAGAAGCTTGATTTGGATACATAAAGTGTTGGAGAATCACCAGGAAGTTGAATAAATCTCATAGGAGTTAGGATGAAGAAGTTATCCCACTTTCAAATCAGGTGATTCCAGTTTCCCAGTTTGGGAATAGGACAGCTTCTTCGTCAATCCAATCAAACCAGGATAATCACTTTGTAAGAAGCTTGATTTTGATACATAAAATAGTGGGGAAACACCAGGAAGTTGAATAAATCTCATAGGAGTTGGGATGAAGAAGTTATCCCACTTTCTAATCAGGTGATTCCAGTTTCCCAGTTTGGGAATAGGACAGGTTCTTCGTCGTTCCAATCAAACCAGGATGAATCACTTTGTAAGAAGCTTGATTTGGATACATAAAATGGTGGAGAATCACCAGGAAGTTGAATAAATCTCATAGGAGTTGGGATGAAGTAGTTATCCCACTTTCTAATCAGGTGATTCCAGTTTCCCAGTTTGGGAATAGGACAGCTTCTTCGTCGTTCCAATCAAACCAGGATGAATCACTTTGTAAGAAGCTTGATTTGGATACATAAATTGTTGGAGAATCACCAGGAAGTTGAATAAATCTCATAGGAGTTGGGATTAAGAAGTTATCCCACTTTCAAATCAGGTGATTCCAGTTTCCCCGTTTGGGAATAGGACAGCTTCTTCGTCGTTCCAATCAAACCAGGATGAATCAATTTGTAAGAAGCTTGATTTGGATACATAAAGTGTTGGGGAAACACCAGGAAGTTGAATAAATCTCATAGGAGTTGGGATGAAGAAGTTATCCCACTTTCAAATCAGGTGATTCTAGTTTCCCAGTTTGGGAATAGGACAGCTTCTTCGTCGTTCCAATCAAACCATGATGAATCACTTTGTAAGAAGCTTGATTTTGATACATAAAATGGTGGAGAAACCCCAGGAAAATGAATAAATCTCATAGGAGTTGGGATGAAGAAGTTATCCCACTTTCAAATCAGGTGATTCCATATTCCCAGTTTGGGAATAGGACAGCTTCTTCGTCAATCCAATCAAACCAGGATAATCACTTTGTAAGAAGCTTGATTTTGATACATAAAATGGTGGAGAAACACCAGGAAGTTGAATAAATCTCATAGGAGTTGGGATGAAGAAGTTATCCCACTTTCTAATCAGGTGATTCCAGTTTCCCAGTTTGGGAATAGGACAGGTTCTTCGTCGTTCCAATCAAACCAGGATGAATCACTTTGTAAGAAGCTTGATTTGGATACATAAAATGGTGGAGAATCACCAGGAAGTTGAATAAATCTCATAGGAGTTGGGATGAAGAAGTTATCCCACTTTCTAATCAGGTGATTCCAGTTTCCCAGTTTGGGAATAGGACAGCTTCTTCGTCGTTCCAATCAAACCAGGATGAATCACTTTGTAAGAAGCTTGATTTGGATACATAAATGTTGGAGAATCACCAGGAAGTTGAATAAATCTCATAGGAGTTGGGATTGAAGAAGTTATCCCACTTTCAAATCAGGTGATTCCAGTTTCCCCGTTTGGGAATAGGACAGCTTCTTCGTCGTTCCAATCAAACCAGGATGAATCAATTTGTAAGAAGCTTGATTTGGAGACATAAAGTGTTGGGGAAACACCAGGAAGTTGAATAAATCTCATAGGAGTTGGGATGAAGAAGTTATCCCACTTTCAAATCAGGTGATTCTAGTTTCCCAGTTTGGGAATAGGACAGCTTCTTCGTCGTTCCAATCAAACCATGATGAATCACTTTGTAAGAAGCTTGATTTTGATACATAAAATGGTGGAGAAACCCCAGGAAAATGAATAAATCTCATAGGAGTTGGGATAAAGAAGTTATTCCACTTTCTAATCAGGTGATTCCAGTTTCCCAGTTTGGGAATAGGACAGGTTCTTCGTCGTTTCAATCAAACCAGGATGAATCACTTTGTAAGAAGTTTGATTTTGATACATAAAATGGTGGAGAAACACCAGGAAGTTGAATAAATCTCATAGGAGTTGGGATGAAGAAGTTATCCCACTTTCTAATCAGGTGATTCCAGTTTCCCAGTTTGGGAATAGGACAGCTTATCCGTCGTTCCAATCAAACCAGGATGAATCACTCTGTAAGAAGCTTGATTTGGATACATAAAGTGTTGGGGAAACACCAGGAAGTTGAATAAATCTCATAGGAGTTGGGATGAAGAAGTTATCCCACTTTCAAATCAGGTGATTCCAGTTTCCCAGTTTGGGAATAGGACAGCTTCTTCGTCGTTCCAATCAAACCATGATGAATCACTTTGTAAGAAGCTTGATTTTGATACATAAAATGGTGGAGAAACACCAGGAAGTTGAATAAATCTCATAGGAGTTGGGATGAAGAAGTTATCCCACTTTCTAATCAGGTGATTCCAGTTTCCCAGTTTGGGAATAGGACAGCTTATCCGTTGTTCCAATCAAACCAGGATGAATCACTTTGTAAGAAGCTTGATTTGGATACATAAAGTGTTGGAGAATCACCAGGAAGTTGAATAAATCTCATAGGAGTTGGGATGAAGAAGTTATCCCACTTTCAAATCAGGTGATTCCAGTTTCCCAGTTTGGGAATAGGACAGCTTCTTCGTCAATCCAATCAAACCAGGATAATCACTTTGTAAGAAGGTTGATTTTGATACATAAAATGGTGGGGAAACACCAGGAAGTTGAATAAATCTCATAGGAGTTGGGATGAAGAAGTTATCCCACTTTGTAATCAGGTGATTCCAGTTTCCCAGTTTGGGAATAGGACAGGTTCTTCGTCGTTCCAATCAAACCAGGATGAATCACTTTGTAAGAAGCTTGATTTGGATACATAAAGTGTTGGAGAAACACCAGGAAGCTGAATAAATCTCATAGGAGTTGGGATGAAGAAGTTATCCCACTTTCTAATCAGGTGATTCCAGTTTCCCAGTTTGGGAATAGGACAGCTTCTGTTGAGAAGAGTTGAATATACAAGTGTGAAGTACTAAGGGGTGAAGACTGAAGAGGGTATGTTAAGCATTGGTGTGATGGGAGAGGTTCACATTGGCCTGACCGTACAAGGCCGTACAAGGCCGTACGGTCCGTACACATCCAGACAAGTGAAACCTCGACCGCGGTTACAAGAAGTTACCCAAGTAACTTATGGGAAGAGAAGGAGCTTTGGCTGATGAATCAGACCGTTTGAGGATAAGAGAGGTGCGGCTTTACAGGCTGGCACAGCTGGAAAGGCAAGAGCATCTTTGTCCAAGATCCTAGATGCTCCAAGCATGTGGGAACGCTGATTGGCCGAGTTAAAGAGAGCTTATCCTAACCTTGTTGACCTCACATGCTTAGCTCCTCTTTATGATTTCGAAAACCCTAATGATCTCTCACTATATATTGTAACTCTTGTCATTAATAATAAACATACAGTTCTGAGTCTATCTCTCTACATTCATACTCTCTTAATCATGATTCCCACCTAAAGTCTTCATAATCTCACATTCTGTTCCTTAATCTTCTCTAAATCATTTCATTCTCTTAATCTAATATGGTATCAGAGCCAGGTTACTCATATTCTGGTTTCTAATCTCATTAATCTTCAGCTTCATTTCATCTACGGTTGTTCTTTAAAGCATTTGGAATGGAGGAAAGCAAGAGCAAGACTCTCTCGGTGGCTGTTACGTTGAAGGGTGGTACTAACTACCTGTTGTGGTCTCGCTTGGTGAAAGCAGCGGTTGGGAGCAAGGGTCTATGGAGCCATATCTCTGGTGGAACTCCAAGACCAGTTGCTAAAGAAGGAGAAGGCGGTCAAGAGCTGGTGGTGGCAGATCAAGAGAAGTGGGATCAGGATGACTTGAAGGTGCTTACGGTGCTACATGGGTTACTTGAAGCCTCGATCTTGGAAGCATACAGCTACTGTGAGACGCCAAAGGACCTGTGGGAGACACTCCAAAAGGTCTATGGTAACACATCTAACCTGAGCCGTGTGTTTGAGTTGAAGAGATCGATCAACACACTTGTGCAAGAGGAGGTGGAGTTTACTAAACACTTGGGAAAGTTCAGAGCCTTGTGGTCAGAGCTAGAGATGCTGAGGCCCAACACCACTGACCAAGATGTGCTCATGGAAAGGAGAGAACAAGACCAAGTGTTCGGCTTACTACTCACCTTGAATCCGATCTTTAATGATCTCATCAAGCACATCTTGAGGTCACCAAAGCTTCCCTCCCTTGAAGATGTGTGTGCTCAGATACAAAAAGAAGAGGGATCAGTTGGGCTGTTCGGAGGCAAGGGGGAGCTCACACTTGCAAACCAAGCTGATACTATCCAGGCAAACAAGGCGGCTTACCGCACTGAAGAAGGGAAGTTTGGAGGGAAGTGTGACCATTTCAAGAAGCAGGGCCATAAGAGGAGCCAATGCTGGATTCTGCACCCTCACCTCAAGCCAGCAAAGTTCCTGAAGGATAAAGAAGCAAGGGCGCATCTGTCTGAAGGGGCAAGTGAAGCTGGGACATCCGGAGCTGGGCAGACAATGCGAGATGGTGAAGGAAAGGCCTTAACTACCCAACACACTCCGGGGAAGAGCACTGATGGTGAGATGATAAGGAGATCAGACATTGATGCCCTCATCAAAGCTCTCAAGGAGAATGGTAACTGTATGAACTCTCCTTTAGGATACTCTCTTGCTGCATCCTATATAGATAGAACTGATGGATATCTAAGTCATAGTATTGAGACTACTAGAGCACCTAGAACTCTAAACAGCTTGAATGATTTGCCTAGAACCTTTGCAGCTAGTAATGTGATAAATATGAGGTTTTCAGAGTACCAGTACTTGAGTGATGTAAGAACAGATGAGAGATTGTTGTGTGATGAAGTATGAAGAATAGAAATGAGTTTAAGAGAATCAAAGAGAGTATGGGAGAGACTGAGAACGTGTATGGGAGATTAGAGAGAGACTTAGTAACAAAAGAATAAGAACCAAGAACAAGTTTATGAAGAAGAGAGACTCTCTCAGCTTAAAAGTTTACAAAGTGATCATAAGAGGCTTATATATGCCTTTACACAACTTATATCACAAACCTAGATCCTAAGGCTGTAATTAAAAGATAGAATGGATGGTAAGGATGAGAGAAGACTGGTCTTGATGTTTCTGGTGCTAGCTGGCGTGGCTGATTCAAATGGAAGGCTCAGATTGCTTCTTTTGAATGAAGGGAGGAGATGGGTCTTGGCTGTAAAGGTAAAGCTTCTTTTCCCTTTCCAGCCTGTCTCTTGGACCACAAGATGCTCAGGTATATTCCTTCCCTCCATAAGCCTTCAACGGTCACTTAAGATAGGATTGGATCAAAGTAAACCGCCCTCACATTGCTCATCTTTGATTTAAGCTGAACCGGGTGACTTGGGCGTGTGGAGTGGCCGTACGGTTGATGGTACGGACCTCCTGTCCGTACCACAATCCCTAACTATGCACATTGCCTTATCTCCTTCTTGACTGATCCCAAACACCTTCATGATTCACCCTAGACCGTACAAGGCCGTACTGAACGCCCTATCTTTGCACCACACTTCCATCTTCTCTCTAACTCCTCCAAAGCCTTCACATGATCAGTCTAAGTCTTTCCTAGACTTAACTTCACAAGATAACTACTTCAGAACACTTCTGAAGCTTGATTGAACTCTTCTAGACATCTTCTAGAGCTTGCCCTATTGTTGTACAAGCTCTATCTTCTCTTCTGTTCAACACTCCCCCTCAAGCTTGACTTTAGGAGATCCTAAGCCAAGCTTGGAACTCTGAAGAGTCTCCCTCATTAAAAACCTTACAAGGAAAACCCATTGGGACAAAACCTTGCAAGGGAAAAAGAGTAGAGCTCTTCAAAGCCTAGGGATTAGCCAGTGAGCTCTTGTGCCTTAGAACCAGTGTGGTTGGACACAAGAAGCTCTGGATCACGGCCTAACAGGTGCAGCAACTCTTCACAGCTTTGCGCACACTTCACACTTCACACTTCAGCTTCACCTCTTCATGGAACCGGTTTGAAGTCTCCCCCTCTCAACTGACTTCACAGCCATCTTAGAGAAGCTAGGACACGACCAGATCATCTTCAAAACACTAGTGAGGCTGATCAACACTTCACACACGGCTTGCCCTCTTCCTAGAACTGGTTTGGATCTCCCCCTCTCAACAGACTTCTCAGCCATCTTAGAGAAGCTCGGAACTGACCAGGAACATCTTTAGTGAGGCTCAAGCAATGGTACCTGATACATTATCCCAAAGGTGCATCAGTACCTATCAAAAACAAGAAAATGAATATCCTGCATCACACTTGATGCACACAATCTCACAATTCAATCATAATCATCTTAAGTATCTTTTCAAGCACAAGCAATGAATAAGATGAATGAAAAAGATTGAAAAGAGTTTTAAAAGTCTAAGGGAACTTCCCTTGTGTTTTTGTGAGTTTCCTAACTCGGCCAATGCACCATCTTCATGGCATCATCAACTTCTTGGAACGGCAGAATGGATTTATCAGCTTCTCCTCAATCACCTCTCATTGAAGCCGCATTGATGGAGAGCTTTCTTCCTCACTCTCCAAGGCTGCTCTGAACAGCCTCTTGCCTAGACACGCCACTGACTTGGTCCGGTTGATGATCCTTGAAGAAGCTTTTGCAAAAGACTTGTTACTGACCATGGATCATATGCATTAAGACTCCCCCTCAAGCTTAGAACCGAGAATAGAAGGAGCTAAGCTTGTGATGATCCTATGCATCTCCATGGTCTAATAACGATCATCTTTCATGATAGCTTTCTTCTTGTGAGTTTACTCTCTTCCTTTACCAGGAACTAGGGTGTTTGAATCACCATAGAGAGTCTCACAAGACACACTTCTCATTGCATAATGACCCATGCTACACTTCCTGTAGTCTTTGGACTGGATATGTCCAATGGTATTATGCAATGGCCATCTCTCATTGCATAATCAATCACACTACACTTCCTGTAGATTATGGACTAACATGTCCTAGTGATGATATGCAATGGCACAAGACCTTTGTCACTACATTCTTGGCTGTTGGCGAGTTACATGTATCACTTTCCTTGTGTACCTAACACCACCACAACTCAATGCAAGATCAGATCATCCCATTGGGATCAAACCAAGATAATTTATCCTGTTTGATCACCAATGCTTCAGCAGAATATAAACCTTGAAACAAGCCAATCAATCAAGGCAAGAACAAGCAGTTTTCAATCTCTAAAATGACAATGCAAGCTTTAAACAATACATTGACAATTTAGGCTCATTTTTAAATGCATCAATACATGAATGCACAATCCTAAAGCATTAACTATATGAATGCAACAGGTTCAATCCATGAGACATATTAATCAAGATCAATGATGCAAGCAACTTAGACAATTTCTAAGGGTTAGGAGGTTTGCTTACAAACAAGAGATCCGAGCTGATCTCTTGAACCTCCATGGGCATGATCAGCTTGCAATGGTCTTGGTTTAAATTGCATCACCCTCCTGGTGATGCTCTTTCTTTGCATGTCGACTGTCCTCTCTACACTCATCTGATGTGTAGGCTATGGTGACTAAACCACCATGGACAGAACCACAAGTCATCTCTCCATTGTCACAACATCCTCTCTACCCTCTTTGGAGCAGGCTGTGGACTTCCCACAGAATGTTGGCAACAGGCTTCATTCTATCATTCTATTGTAATGATAGGGAGGAAACAGGTCTTGAACTTTAGCTCTTCAGGTTGGTCATTTGAATCCCCACCGCAAGCTTGAGACCGAGAATGAGGGAGATCCAAGCTTGAAATGAGCCTCAATGAACTTCAAGACCAGGAGCACATCACCCTAACAGCTGCGCTTAAATCACTGATCCACCCTTTTGCCTTCAGCTTCAAGTACCCTCAGATCACCAGCCTTCCTCATGGCTTAGATGGTGACCTTCTTCTTCTTGTGTGTCTTGAACCAGGAGCTCAACAACCTTGTGGCCTGCGCTTCTTAAACCGGCTTCTACACACAAGAACCTTCCCATTGCTCCACACAATGGTTGGTCTTTCGCTTGTATGTCTTGAACCAGGAGCTCAACAACCTCGTGGCCTGCGCTTCTTAAACCAGCTTCTACACACAAGTATCTTCCCATTGCTCCACACAATGGTTCAGGTCGTCCTCTTGTCTTGGATAGGTGGTGAGTAAAGAACACTTCTTGTGAACCTGAAACACCACTCAAACTCCAGCAAGGATAAGACACAAGAGTATTGGGATCAATCCTTGATTAATCATCAAGTTTGATTCCCAATCTCACAAGCATTGCAACAGATTAAAACAAGTCATTTTCAAGTTCTATCTTTGCAAGCAATCTCTCTAAGCACAAGCATTTTCAGATTATGCAAGCTACTTAGGCATTTTCTAATTGATGCTAGACTTTCATTGATGGATTAAACATAGGCATTAGCATCAGTAAACATAGACATGCTTATGTATGCAAAACAGCTTTTCAAAACATGTTGCAAGCAGTAGAGACATTCTACTCAATTCTACAACACATTCATGATGATTCAAGCTATGGCAACACACAAGACAATGCAATAACAAGACATGAGATTCTGGGACTCTAGACACCACTCACAGCACAATAAATAAAGACACAAGCTCTTATTAAGGGTTAGGAGGTTTGCTTACAAACAAGAGATCCGAGCTGATCTCTTGAACCTCCATGGGCACGGTTCACTTGAACTCGGCAGGTTTGAGGCTTGGATTCAGTATCCAACACCTCTCCTTGGTGTGCCCATCCCTCTTGCAATGCTCACACTTCAGGCCTCTCCTATCCCCCTTCTTGTAAGGCGCCTTGTTGGGCTGAGAGCTTCTTTCAGCTTGAGAAGCAAAGGAGAGTGTTTCCTTTGTTCCAAACAGCCCGATTGTTCCCTCCTCCTTTTGGACTTGGGAACACACTTCTTCAAGTGTTGGGAGCTTCTCAGACCTCAAGATATGTTGAATCAAGGCGCTGTAGGCAGGGCTGAGGGTGAGTAATAGGCCAAACACCTTGTCTTGCTCCCTTCTTTCAATCAACACCTCCGGATCAACAGATTGGGGTCTAAGCATCTCTAGCTCAGACCAAAGGGCTCTGAACTTGCCTAGATGCGCAGTGAACTCCTCATCCAAAAGGGATAGGATGTTGATGGACTTCTTGATCTCAAATACTCGGCTGATGTTGGAGATGTTCCCATATATCTTGTTCAGTGTACTCCAAAGGTCTTTAGCACTCTCACAGTATGAGTATGCTTCAAGGATGGATGGAGACAGTGAGCTATGGAGAATGGATAAGACCTTGAGGTCTTCTTGTTCCCACTTCTCCTCAGATACAGATTTGGAACCGGATTCACCATCTGCTGAGCTTTCATTTGAACCGGCAGTCTTGGAGAGCTTTGGAGCATCCGTGAGGCAATGGCTCCATAAGCCTCTCCATCCTAGAGCTGTCTTCACCATGCGTGACCAGAGAAGGTAGTTGGGACCATTGAGAGTAACAGCAATGACAATGGTTCTTTTGGACTCTATGTTGAAGTCGGATGAACAAGACTGTCAAAGAACTCTTCAAGGTAGAAACTTGGGACAAGGTGAGCTGAATCTTCAAGGGCGTGAGCTTGGGAGCTTGTGGATGTAGCGGAAGTCTTCACCAGGAGTCTGAGGAACCTGGCTCTGATACCATATGAGGTTTTCAGAGTACCAGTACTTGAGTGATGTAAGAACAGATGAGAGATTGTTGTGTGATGAAGTATGAAGAATAGAAATGAGTTTAAGAGAATCAAAGAGAGTATGGGAGAGACTGAGAACGTGTATGGGAGATTAGAGAGAGACTTAGTAACAAGAGAATAAGAACCAAGAACAAGTTTATGAAGAAGAGAGACTCTCTCAGCTTAAAAGTTTACAAAGTGATCATAAGAGGCTTATATATGCCTTTACACAACTTATATCACAAACCTAGATCCTAAGGCTGTAATTAAAAGATAGAATGGATGGTAAGGATGAGAGAAGACTGGTCTTGATGTTTCTGCTGCTAGCTGGCGTGGCTGATTCAAATGGAAGGCTCAGATTGCTTCTTTTGAATGAAGGGAGGAGATGGGTCTTGGCTGTAAAGGTAAAGCTTCTTTTCCCTTTCCAGCCTGTCTCTTGGACCACAAGATGCTCAGGTATATTCCTTCCCTCCATAAGCCTTCAACGGTCACTTAAGATAGGATTGGATCAAAGTAAACCGCCCTCACATTGCTCATCTTTGATTTAAGCTGAACCGGGTGACTTGGGCGTGTGGAGTGGCCGTACGGTTGATGGTACGGACCTCCTGTCCGTACCACAATCCCTAACTATGCACATTGCCTTATCTCCTTCTTGACTGATCCCAAACACCTTCATGATTCACCCTAGACCGTACAAGGCCGTACTGAACGCCCTATCTTTGCACCACACTTCCATCTTCTCTCTAACTCCTCCAAAGCCTTCACATGATCAGTCTAAGTCTTTCCTAGACTTAACTTCACAAGATAACTACTTCAGAACACTTCTGAAGCTTGATTGAACTCTTCTAGACATCTTCTAGAGCTTGCCCTATTGTTGTACAAGCTATATCTTCTCTTCTGTTCAACAATAAAACCATTGATTGTAGATTCAGGAGCATCTCATCACATGATTAGTGACACTAGTTTGATTAAAAATATAGAACCTGCTTGTGGAAATGTGATGATTGCTAATGGTGATAGAATTGCAATTAAAGGAATAGGAAATCTAAAGCTGTTTGATAAAGAGTCTAAAGCATTTTATATGCCTGAATTCACATCTAATTTATTATCTGTTAAAAGATGTACTACTGATTTGCATTGCAATGTTATCTTTAGTCCTAATGATGTGAAGTTTCAGGATATTGATACAAGGAAAATGATTGGCAAGGGAGTTACCAAAGGAGAGCTTTATATGCTAGAAGACATAGCTCCTGTTTCCAATTCAAGTTGCTCGTTTAGTTCTATTTCCAGTTTGAATAATAATGCATTGTGACATGCTAGACTAGGTCACCCACATGTTAGAGCCTTAAGCTTAATGTTACCAGGTGACATGTTTAAAAATAATGAATGTGAAGCATGTATCTTGGGCAAACATTGTAAGACAGTCTTTAAGAACTCAACTACTATCTATGAGAAATGTTTTGATCTTGTGCATTCTGATGTGTGGACTGCTCCTTGCTTGTCTAGGGAAAACTATAAGTATTTTGTAACATTCATTGATGAAAAATCCAAATACACCTGGTTAACACTCATTAAAACTAAGGATAGAGTTCTTGAGGCATTTAAAAACTTTCAAGCTTATGTATCTAACCATTATAATGCCAAGCTTAAGATTTTCAGATCAGATAATGGTGGGGAGTATACAAGCAATGCCTTCAAGCAACATCTAGCCTCACACGGAATCCTTCATCAAACTAGCTGTCCCTACACTCCACAGCAGAATGGAGTGGCTGAGAGAAAGAATCGACACCTCATGGAGGTTGCAAGATCAATGATGTTCCAAACAAATGTCCCAAAGAGATTCTGGAGTGATGCTGTGATCTCAGCCTGCTACTTGATAAATCGGATTCCCACAAGAGTCTTGGAGGATCAATCACCATTTGAAGTGTTAAACAAGATCAAGCCATCTCTAAGCCACTTGAGAGTGTTTGGAAGCCTTTGTTATGTACTGATTCCGGGAGATATGAGGAACAAGCTGGAACCTAAGAGTACTAAGGCTATGTTTGTGGGGTATTCCACTACACAAAGAGGATACAAGTGCTTTGATCCTCAAACAAGAAGACTCCTAGTGTCAAGAGACGTGAAGTTTATAGAGACTAAGGGGTACTATGAAGAAAGAAGCGGGGAAGAATTGAAGGATCTAGCTCAACCATCTGACAAGGCTGCAAGCCTTAGGATGATCTTGGACGGTCTTGGGATCAATACAACGCAGGATCCAAAAGGGCGAGAAGCACCAGTTCAAAATGAAGCTGAAGACACACCCCATGCTGATCATGAAGGGGGAAACCAGTCTGATGGAGCTCATGAGAATGAAGGGAGCGCAAGTCCTGATCAACAAGGGATGCAAAATGAAGATGAAACTGAAGAAAGAGATCAGTTTGAGGTACAATCTGAAAGAGGAGAAGAAGGAGAAGTACTGAATGAAGCGGCAACTAGGGAACCGGGGGTGGAGATTGATCCACTTATGGAGACAGTACCGTTAAGAAGGAGTACAAGAGTGAGGAGGGATCCATCTAACTGGACCAATACCAGAGTCTACTACAATGCTCAAGCTGTGGCACATCCTAGTCAAGCTGTGTGTTCATTTGCTCAGTTTCCAGATGAACATCACGCATTTATGATCAGTTTGGATACAAGCTATATACCAAGGACATATGATGAGGCAATGAAAGACAAAGAATGAAGAGATTCAGTTGCGGATGAGGCTGATGCTATGATTAAGAATGAAACCTGGTATGAGAGTGAGCTGCCTAAAGGGAAGAAGGCAGTGTCTTGTAAATGGATATTTACAATCAAGTATCTACCTGATGGAAGGATTGATAGGAAGAAGACAAGGCTGGTGGCTAGAGGGTTTACTCAAACATATGGAGAAGATTACATTGATACCTTTGCACCAGTGGCTAAACTTCACACAATCAGATTCATATTATCCATTGCAACAAACCTTGGATGGGGCTTATGGCAGATGGATGTGAAGAATTCATTCCTCCAAGGGGAGCTTGAAGATGAAGTATACATGCATCCTCCTCCGGGACTAGAGAGCATGGTGAAGCCCGGAAATGTGTTGAGACTTAAGAAAGCCATCTATGGACTGAAGCAATCTCCTAGAGCTTGGTATCATAAGCTGAGCACAACCTTGAATGGAAGAGGCTTCCGGAAATCAGAATTGGATCACACGCTGTTCACTCTAGTCACACAATCAGGTATCATCTGTCTCTTGGTCTATGTGGATGACATTATCATTACTGGAAGTGATAAGGTTGGAATACAAGAGACCAAAGACTACCTTAAATCTGTATTTGAAATCAAGGATTTAGGGGAAATGAGATACTTTCTTGGAATTGAGATTTGTAGATCCAAGGAAGGTTTATTCATGTCCCAAAGGAAGTATACACTTGATCTTTTGAAAGATGCAGGTATACTTGGAGGACAAACTGCTAAGATGCCAATGGAGGATGGGTACAAAGTACCAAGAGAGGGGGAGCTTGAAGACAGCAAGCTATTCCACGACCCTAAGCTTTATAGGAAGCTAGTGGGTAAGCTAATCTACTTAACAATCACACGACCTGATATCTGCTTTGCTGTGAATCAGGTTAGTCAACATATGCAAGCTCCAAAGGATCACCATTGGAGAATGGTGGACAGAGTGCTTAGCTATCTCAACGGATCACCAGGCCAAGGAGTTTGGATGGGATGCAATGGGAGTACAGAAGTAGTAGGCTACTGTGATGCAGATTGGGCTGGAGATAGAGCAGACAGAAGATCTACAACCGGTTACTGCACCTTCATTGGAGGGAACCTTGTGACTTGGAAGAGCAAGAAGCAGAAAGTAGTCTCCTGCTCAAGTGCTGAAGCTGAGTATAGGGCAATGCTGAAGCTTACCAATGAGTTAGTGTGGATCAAGGGGATCTTGAAGCACATTGAGATTGAGCAAGCGGCGCCTATGACAATGCATTGTGACAACCAGGCTGCAATCCACATTGCCTCTAACTCAGTGTTTCATGAGAGAACCAAGCATATTGAAGTGGATTGTCACAAGGTGAGGCAGATGATAGTCTTGGGAGTGATTCTGCCATGCTATACAAGAAGTGAAGATCAGTTGGCTGATGTGTTTACTAAAGCCGCAAGGATGAAGACAATGGAGTCCATCTACATCAGGTTAGGACTCATTGATCTCTCAGCCAAGAGCTGATCCCCTTCCTGTGAGGTCTTTACTCTTTTTCCCTCATCAAAGTTTTGTCCCAATGGGTTTTCTTTGATGAGGTTTTTAATGAGGAAGATCTCATAGTGTCCAAGCTTAGACTTCACAAAGCTAAGCTTGAGGGGAGTGTTGAGAAGAGTTGAATATACAAGTGTGAAGTACTAAGGGGTGAAGACTGAAGAGGGTATGTTAAGCATTGGTGTGATGGGAGAGGTTCACATTGGCCTGACCGTACAAGGCGTACAAGGCCGTACGGTCCGTACACATCCAGACAAGTGAAACCTCGACCGCGGTTACAAGAATTACCCAAGTAACTTATGGGAAGAGAAGGAGCTTTGGCTGATGAATCAGACCGTTTGAGATAAGAGAGGCGCGGCTTTACAGGCTGGCACAGCTGGAAAGGCAAGAGCATCTTTGTCCAAGATCCTAGATGCTCCAAGCATGTGGGAACGCTGATTGGCCGAGTTAAAGAGAGCTTATCCTAACCTTGTTGACCTCACATGCTTAGCTCCTCTTTATGATTTCGAAAACCCTAATGATCTCTCACTATATATTGTAACTCTTGTCATTAATAATAAACATACAGTTCTGAGTCTATCTCTCTACATTCATACTCTCTTAATCATGATTCTCACCTAAACTCTTCATAATCTCACATTCTGTTCCTTAATCTTCTCTAAATCATTTCATTCTCTTAATCTAATAGCTTCTTCATCAATCCAATCAAACCAGGATAATCACTGTTGGGGTCAAAAACGGTTACGACGGAATTACCACCCGAAAATCCTCAGAGATCGTATTTCCGAAAGAGTTAGTAAAAGAAGGGATGTAATTTTCGTAAAAATAAACTATACGAGGTTATTTCTACGAAGAAGTATTCTTTGGGATTCAAACCAAACGATCGTCCCGCTCGGTCACTACGTAGCAACCAAGCTCGGGCCAAAGCTCGGTCGCTACGTAGCGACCGAGCGATCGTCCCGCTCGGTCGCTACGCGACCGCTCAGCCAAGCTCGGTCGCTACGTAGCGACCGAGCGATCGTCCCGCTCGGTCGCTACGTAGCGACCGAGCTCGAGCCAAAGCTCGGTCGCTACGTAGCGACCGAGCGATCGTCCCGCTCGGTCGCTACGTAGCGACCGAGCTCAGCCAAGCTCGGTCGCTACGTAGCGACCGAGCTCAGCCAAGCTCGGTCGCTACGTAGCGACCGAGCGATCGTCCCGCTCGGTCGCTACGTAGCGACCGAGCTCGAGCCGCTCGGTCGCTACGTAGCGACCGAGCGATCGCGCTCGGTCGCTACGTAGCGACCGAGCTCAAGCCGAAGCTCGGTCGCTACGTAGCGACCGAGCACTCGTTTCGCTCGGTCGCTACATAGCGACCGGGCTCGAGCCAAAGTTCGGTCGCTGTGTAGCGATTGAACCTTTCCGAACATCGATACGACACCAGTCCTTGCATTCTCGTCAAACCTTCGAATGCTATCTCCCGAAGACCGTAGCAAGCTCAGTCTATGTTTCCCGCTATTCTAATTCATCGATCAAACTTCGCGGATTAGAAACCGCGGAAAACTCGTAGTAAACGTGTCGAGTCGGAAGACGGCCCAAAGGGACCTAAAACACGACTCGAGGCCCATCCTACGATTTTTCCTAACCAAAAGCCCGTGAACCACAGCATGGTTCGCGCTTGGCCCGCGAGGAAGGATAAATGTCAAGTTTCCGCGGATAAATACGGAAGTTTTGAAGATAATTGTGAAGATCGGGAAAAATGGAATATCTCCATTTTATGCTATGACGGCTTAAGGGCAGAAGAGTAAAAGCGTAAACCGACCTTGGAGCTAGTATATAAGGAGTCCTAGGCGAGGAGCAAGAGAGAACTTTTTCAGAGCAAACTTAGCACTTAGAGCGATTTAGGCAACTTTCCGTTTTTGTTATTTCGAGCTGCGACTCAATTAGGTTTAGCCGTCTTAGGGTTGCTAGAACTAGGAATCTCGCCGACAGCTCTCGAGCCCAGGCTTATACCTTGTTGTAACGCTCATACGCAGATTCGGAATAAGATCTACTTTGCTCTCTTTTCGATTTCTTATTTTTATCGTTGTTATTCTCGTGTTCTGATTGCTTGACGTGTGGTAATTAACAGATATCCGGGTCCTCTGGGAAACTAGGGTTTTCTTAGTTTCCTTATTTAAACGGAAATCGACAGTGCGAATTTCGGTTCCCACAGTTTGGCGCTAGAAGGAGGGGGATACGGATCAATCTAACCCGCAAAAGCCACACACAGTCAGACATGTCAACCAACGACGCGGATAACGTGCAAACTCCCCTTAACGGAGGCAGCGGCACCGATCTCCACACTCCGGTAGCGGACGTATCTGCGGCCAACGCGCAAGCCAACGCCGCGACTCTCGAGGAGTTTAAAAAGATGTTCGCCACCTATGAAAAAAGGTCGGAAGAACAGGATAAGCTCGTGAATACCTTGACCAAACAGGTTGAAACCTTAACGGCAAGGACCCAAGCTATCCGTCCCCGCGGAACCACCAAAATCCGCGGGAAGAGGCTCGATTTCGCCACCCCACTCGATAGAGCAGGAGTCGCGCGGGAACGACCTTCCGGTCAAAACCCAGCGAGAAGTCTCCCATCGAGAAGGGGAACTCTGAAAGTCTTCCGCTCCCTGCAAAGGACTCGGAGGATAACGAAGCCGAACACATTGACCTGGATCCTAGCGATGTCTCCAACGACACCGACGAGGATGTCGACAGACATCCAAGAAGGACCAGAAGCCGATCCGCTCGGGAAGGCTCCCCGTTCGAAAAACCAATGACGGAAGAAGAAGAAGTCGCCTATTGGAACGAACAAGAGGAGCTGGCCGAAAGGCAAACCGAGCTCACTCGCAGTAAGCGCCGACAGGCTCGGAAATCCACTGACGAGACATCGGATATCCGCGATCTTCGCGACTACATCACCAAGACTGCGGCAGAAGTGAGAGCCGTAAAGTCTCAAATCCATCATGCTACTAGTGCTGCCCCCGAGATCGATCGACTGCTGGAAGGAGCTCGAAAGACCCCCTTTACCAGTCGCATTTCGGACATGAGGGTGTCCGATCCGGGAAAGATCAAAGTACCGAAGTACGATGGTACGGCCGATCCGAAAGCGCACCTTCAGGCTTTCCACATCGCGATGGGAAGAGCAAGACTGAAGGACGGCGAAAAGGATGCCGGCTATTGCCGCCTGTTCGTCGAAAATCTTGAAGGAGCAGCGCTCGAATGGTTCGCACGCCTTCGTCGCAACACCATCGGGAGTTTTCGACAGCTCGCATCGGAATTCCTCAAACAGTACTCTGTATTCATAGACAGGGAAACCTCCGATGTTGATCTCTGGAGTCTCTCCCAGAGGGAAGACGAACCCCTCCGCGAGTTTATCAGTCGGTTCAAACTGATAATGTCCAGGGTCAGCGGGATAAGCGACAAAGTGGCCATCGACGCGCTGAGAAAGACGCTCTGGTACAAGTCGAAATTCAGAAAATGGATAACTCTCGACAAACCGCGAACGATCCAGGACGCCCTCCACAAAGCAACGGACTATATCATAGTGGAGGAAGAAACTAAAGTCTTATCGCAAAAACATAAGCCGGCAAGACCATCCTCGAAAGACGCAGATCCGAAGGGGAAAAAGAAGAACTCTCGTAACGACAAGTACGTCCATCACGAGGGGGAAGATCTCCAAGGGGCGCATAACTATGCGATCAATTCGGATCAAGGCCGGACCACGGGCAACACATGGACTCGCAATCAAGGGTATGACGAAAACACCTTCTGCGAGTTCCACCAATCCCGAGGACACTCCACGACCAATTGCAAAGTCTTGGGAGCAAGACTGGCCGCGAAGCTGCTCGCTGGAGAGCTTTCGGAAGTAACTAGCGTCAAGGATCTCATCCTCGATTCTGATCGGCCTCCAAAGACGGACAGAAATCCGCCCGCCGAAAAATCTCCTCAACGAAACCAACCTGGGGATAAACGCGGTAGGAGGCCGGATGACAAAGGGAACGATAACAATCGTCGCAGAGTCAATATGATCATCGGAGGATCTCAATACTGCGGCGATACCGTGTCAGCCATCAAGGCTTACCAACGGAAGGCAGAATCAAGCGCAAAATGGCCTACATGGTCTCCTCCTCGAGACGGCCAAAATTGCTCGATCACCTTCACGGAGGAAGAAGCCGGCGGTATCGACCAACCTCACTGCGACCCGCTCGTCATAGATCTCGTCATACGAGATTTAGAAGTCGGAAGGGTACTCGTCGATACGGGAAGCACGGTCAACGTAATCTTCCGCGACACTCTCAAGCGGATGAGTATCGAACTCGGAGAGGTAATTCCGACGCCAAAACCACTCACGGGTTTTTCAGGCGAAGTGTCGATGACTCTCGGATCAATCCAATTGCCAGTCATGGCCAAGGAGATCACGAAAATCGTCGAATTCGCGGTAGTCGACCATCCCGCTATCTACAACGTGATCATGGGAACCCCATGGCTCAACGCCATGCAGGCAGTTCCGTCAACTTACCACCTGGGTCTCAAGTTCCCAACGCCGAGCGGAGTCGCGGCCATCTGGGGATGCCAAAAACAGTCGCGACTATGCTTCCTCGCGGAGCATAAGTTAAGGCAAATCACGGCTTCTGCAAACGGCAAACGCGCGAAGATAGATCGATCTTCGGCCAAAAGCGCCCCGCACAAGGACGAAGTAAAATCGTCTGTCAACGCAAACGCATCGGACGTCGAAGCTCGACATAAATCCGAAGCCCACGCGACAACTCAACCGGAACATCCGGAAAATAGCGTCGACCCAGCCACGATCGACACGGTCAAGGCGGACATCGCGACACCAACCGCCGAGTAAGAACACTCGCGGCATGAAACAGAACTACGAGATGGCTTGATCCTCGAAAGGGGTACGTAGGCAGCTTGTCAAAAGACGAGTTCAGCTATCCCCCTCTCTAAAAAGGGGGGGGGGAGTGGGTGCGTATACTCGTATACTCCCACAATCGCCATTATTGTAATCGAGTTTTTAGAAACATAAAAATTTTTACAATATACACTGTCTTTTTATCGAAAACGCTTACGCTTCAGTTTACGCTCGTCTGCGGCCTCATCCGGCCCAAAAATCGTAAAGATTATCACCTTTCAAACACGCATAATCCTCGAAAATAACTGCGAGACGTCGCAAAAAGTTAAAATTCGAGGACAATGCTAAACAAATTGTCCGAACGCGACCACCAAAAACCTTACACCCCGTTCGTCGATTGGCCCCGACGAACACGCCAGCCGTCTTAAACAAACGCAATCCGATCACTCTTTTGATCTTTAAAAACGTCCAGCACAAGGACAAAAGCGCGCTACAACAAAAATCCGAAATTTTGGTTTAGCACTTCCAGTTGATTCTGAGAAGATGCTCGATTCGTACCATACAAGTCATATAAGCCGAGAACATATCGCGGACTTTAAATCGGTGCGAGTCAGGAAGAAATCGCAACAGGAAAAACGATAGCCGGCTAGTCACCGCACAAACCTTAACCGAAAGTAAACCTAGGTCTTGCCCTAAACCCAACGCTCTGGTCTCAAACATCTCAAGGCATGATATCTAAAAGATACGAGATCATAAACCATGCCTCTCCGTTCGTATCTCAATGTTCTCGAAAATCGTAAAGACAGATAAATTTTTACGAAAATCACGAACGAACCAACAGATTGAACGTCTAATTAGAACTACATACGAGACGACAACTCGTATTTACTTCAACCCTACTCAGGAAAAACTCGAAACGAAACATTTATCATATAAATAAACCGCGTAAAGCGGCAAGGGATTCAAAGCCACCAACGGCCAGTCCCGGAAATACAAATACGGCCATCTTGGCCTAAACGAAATCCAAATTCAAAAGGGCCACATTCGGCCGAAAACAAGGATAACTGATCCATCCCTCATAATCCAAAGTCGAAGTCCCCGGACAACGAAGCACCAAACGCATCCGCAGGACGATCCACTTCCTCGCCACCCCGTGAAAATCGATCGGGACCTCCTCGGTATCAGGAGAAACCGGGATGGAATCCCAGAACCCTTGAATCCTCTCGTCGATCGGAGGGATAAGCGCCTCAGCGTGGGCACGGTCACTCATCCCACTCTTCATCAAGCTCATTTCTTCTTCAAACACATAGTCGTCGGCTTGCGTCCTCCAAAGACTTCCGACCGAACCACGGCACTCGCGAAAGTCGCCCACCGAGGTAAAGGCATTCTTAAGATTCCCGTACTCAACCTGGAACTGAGATGCGCGAGTCTTCATCACCTCGACGATCTCTTTTGCCTTTCCTCTCCGATCTGCGAACAGCCCGCGCATGATCACGAGTAAGCTGTGCCTCTCGCTCCAGCATCTCGCCTTGCACGCGGGCGAGATCCCGCTCCGCTTTCTCCGCCTTGAAGCGGTAGACCATGGCTTCTCTATGACCCGCCTCGATGGCCGAGCCCAGCAAGCTCAGGCCCTGCAAAATCAATAGGCGTGTTACAAATCCATACATAGGACAATCACTTAAAAATTCCCAAAAAAAAAACTAACCCCATTGATGATGCGAGATCCTTCCGCAACGACTCTCGGCCTCGCCGATTCTTTCGTAGGAGGAGGAGCATCGAAACCCGATGGCAGCCCAGCAAAGAAATCATCGAAGTCCGGAATGGGGCTCGCTCGAACCGCTTCCGTCGCCGTAAGCAAGGTTCGGATCCCATCCTGGAAGCATAGAGTCATCCATCGAAAACTCTATGTCGCCGAGATCGACGTCTTTTCCCTTCCAAGAGCTCGACTCCGGCGCGGCTGTCGGAGCTTCAACGGGACTCTGGCCGTCGGGTTCGGAGTCGCTTCCCGTATCCGCGTCCAAAGCTGGACCAGGTTGCACAAATTTCAGTGCCTTCCGAACCCTTCTCGGCGTGAAAGAAGTCCAGAAGAAGGGACCATTCCTGAGAAGATCCCTCACCGCGATAATATCCTCAGGGAACGGAGCAAGAGGATTGATGAAGGGACGATTGTTCGGCAACCTCCGGAACAGTGGAATGCAACTCTCTTCGACGGACGCAGCGTCCAAACGAACAAAGAAAAAGAACTTCTTCCACGAGTTGAAGTTCGAAATGAACTTCTTAACCACCGACATAAATTTCCGAGGGACAAACCTATGCTTATCCGTATCCTTGACAAGTTGAAGCCTCAAAAGCGCTTCATAATGATCGACGGAAAGGGAAAGGCCATGCTCATAGCTTAGGATCAAGATCCCAATAAGGTGCTGAATGGCAAGGGGTGTCAACTGACTTATCGCGACTTCGAAACGGTCCAACACTCGGACGAGAATTTCGGGTATGGGGAACCAGAGGCGACAACGCACTATGAACACCTCATAACAAGTAAAGTAACCCTCCGGGGGGTTGTTAGCACATTCCCCGCGGCAGGGAACCCGGAACTCCACAACATCCGGGATGCGGTAGAACGACCGCATCGTCGCGAGAAACTCGTCAGTGGTCCTACTTGCGTCCTTTCCCTCGACTCCACGATGGACCAGGACCGGGAATGGCTTCTCCTTGGGAGGGATCAACGAGCCGTAATGAGCAACCCACCATGCCTCGTTCTCGGCAGGATGCACCGAGTGAGGCACGAACTCCGTCTTCGGAACGACGAGCTCTTCGTAAGGACTCGCGGACGAAGACCCTTTTTTCGCAATCTTTTTCTTGCTCGACATCTTTACACTTCTCTTAAGAGAATAGAGGAAAAGGGTGGAGAGAAAGATAGAAAGTTTTTGAAAGATCTTAGAGAAAAACAAGAAAGTGAAAAAATTATGGAACAAGTTACCTCTCTTCTTATAAGACATGAGGATTTACTATTCAAGCTCGGACTTTCGCATATTAATTCCATCCATCACGCCTAACTTGCCAAACATGCCTAACCGCACGCTAGGATCCCCCCATGCATGATCCTAACGGGCTGGGGGGCTAACTGTTGGGGTCAAAAACGGTTACGACGGAATTACCACCCGAAAATCCTCAGAGATCGTATTTCCGAAAGAGTTTAAAGAAGGGATGTAATTTTCGTAAAAATAAACTATACGAGGTTATTTCTACGAAGAAGTATTCTTTGGGATTCAAACCAACGATCGTCCCGCTCGGTCGCTACGTAGCAACAAGCTCGGGCCAAACTCGGTCGCTACGTAGCGACCGAGCGATCGTCCCGCTCGGTCGCTACGTAGCGACCGAGCTCAAGCCAAAGCTCGGTCGCTACGTAGCGACCGAGCAATCGTCCCGCTCGGTCGCTACGTAGCGACCGAGCTCGAGCCAAAGCTCGGTCGCTACGTAGCGACCGAGCTCGAGCCAAAGCTCGGTCGCTACGTAGCGACCGAGCGATCGTCCCGCTCGGTCGCTACGTAGCGACCGAGCTCGAGCCAAGCTCGGTCGCTACGTAGCGACCGAGCGATCGTCCCGCTCGGTCGCTACGTAGCGACCGAGCTCAAGCCGAAGCTCGGTCGCTACGTAGCGACCGAGCACTCGTTTCGCTCGGTCGCTACATAGCGACCGGGCTCGAGCCAAAGATCGGTCGCTGTATAGCGATTGAACCTTTCCGAACATCGATACGACACCAGTCCTTGCATTCTCGTCAAACCTTCGAATGCTATCTCCCGAAGACCGTAGCAAGCTCAGTCTATGTTTCCCGCTATTCTAATTCATCGATCAAACTTCGCGGATTAGAAACCGCGGAAAACTCGTAGTAAACGTGTCGAGTCGGAAGACGGCCCAAAGGGACCTAAAACACGACTCGAGGCCCATCCTACGATTTTTCCTAACCAAAAGCCCGTGAACCACAGCATGGTTCGCGCTTGGCCCGCGAGGAAGGATAAATGTCAAGTTTCCGCGGATAAATACGGAAGTTTTGAAGATAATTGTGAAGATCGGGAAAAATGGAATATCTCCATTTTTATGCTATGACGGCTTAAGGGCAGAAGAGTAAAAGCGTAAACCGACCTTGGAGCTAGTATATAAGGAGTCCTAGGCGAGGAGCAGAGAGGAGAACTTTTTTCAGAGAAAACTTAGCACTTAGAGCGATTTAGGCAACTTTCCGTTTTTGTTATTTCGAGCTGCGACTCAATTAGGTTTAGCCGTCTTAGGGTTGCTAGAACTAGGAATCTCGCCGACAGCTCTCGAGCCCAGGCTTATACCTTGTTGTAACGCTCATACGCAGATTCGGAATAAGATCTATTTTGCTCTCTTTTCGATTTCTTATTTTTATCGTTGTTATTCTCGTGTTCTGATTGCTTGACGTGTGGTAATTAACAGATATCCGGGTCCTCTGGGAAACTAGGGTTTTCTTAGTTTCCTTATTTAAACGGAAATCGACAGTGCGAATTTCGGTTCCCACAACTTTCAAATCAGGTGATTCCAGTTTTTCAGTTTGGGAATAGGACAGCTTCTTCGTCGTTCCAATCAAACCAGGATGAATCACTTTGTAAGAAGCTTGATTTGGATACATAAAGTGGTGGAGAATCACCAGGAAGTTGAATAAATCACATAGGACCTGGGATGAAGAAGTTATCCCACTTTCAAATCAGGTGATTCCAGTTTCCCAGTTTGGGAATAGAACAGCTTCTTTGTCGTTCCAATCAAACCACGATGAATCACTTTGTAAGAAGCTTGATTTGGATACATAAAGTGGTGGAGAATCACCAGGAAATTGAATAAATCTCCTAGGAGTTGGGATGAAGAAGTTATCCCACTTTGAAATCAGGTGATTCCAGTTTTCCGGTTTGGAAATAGGAGAGCTTCTTTGTCGTTCCAATCAAACCACGATGAATCACTTTGTAAGAAGCTTGATTTGGATACATAAAGTGGTGGAGAATCACCAGGAAGTTGAATAAATCTCATAGGAGTTGGGATGAAGAAGTTATCCCACTTTCAAATCAGGTGATTCCAGTTTTGCAGTTTGGGAATAGGACAGCTTCTTCGTCGTTCCAATCAAACCAGGATGAATCACTTTGTAAGAAGCTTGATTTGGATACATAAAGTGGTGGAGAATCACCAGGAAGTTGAATAAATCTCATAGGAGTTGGGATGAAGAAGTTATCCCACTTTCAAATTAGGTGATTCCAGTTTTCCAGTTTGGGAATAGGACAGCTTCTTCGTCGTTCCAATCAAACCAGGATGAATCACTTTGTAAGAAGCTTGATTTGGATACATAAAGTGGTGGAGAATCACCAGGAAGTTGAATAAATCTCATAGGAGTTGGATGAAGAAGTTATCCCACTTTCAAATTAGGTGATTCCAGTTTCCAGTTTGGGAATAGGACAGCTTCTTCGTCGTTCCAATCAAACCAGGATGAATCACTTTGTAAGAAGCTTGATTTGGATACATAAAGTGGTGGAGAATCACCAGGAAGTTGAATAAATCTCATAGGAGTTGGGATGAAGAAAGTTATCCCACTTTCAAATCAGGTGATTCCAGTTTCCCAGTTTGGGAATAGGACAGCTTCTTCGTCGTTCCAATCAAACCAGGATGAATCACTTTGTAAGAAGCTTGATTTGGATACATAAAGGTGGAGAATCACCAGGAAGTTGAATAAATCTCATAGGAGTTGGGATGAAGAAGTTATCCCACTTTCAAATCAGGTGATTCCAGTTTTCCAGTTTGGGAATAGGACAGCTTCTTCGTCGTTCCAATCAAACCAGGATGAATCACTTTGTAAGAAGCTTGATTTGGATACATAAAGTGGTGGAGAATCACCAGGAAGTTGAATAAATCTCATAGGAGTTGGGATGAAGAAGTTATCCCACTTTCAAATCAGGTGATTCCAGTTTCCCAGTTTGGGAATAGGACAGCTTCTTCGTCGTTCCAATCAAACCAGGATGAATCACTTTGTAAGAAGCTTGATTTGGATACATAAAGTGGTGGAGAATCACCAGGAAGTTGAATAAATCTCATAGGAGTTTGGATGAAGAAGTTATCCCACTTTCAAATCAGGTGATTCCAGTTTTCCAGTTTGGGAATAGGACAGCTTCTTCGTCGTTCCAATCAAACCAGGATGAATCACTTTGTAAGAAGCTTGATTTGGATACATAAAGTGGTGGAGAATCACCAGGAAGTTGAATAAATCTCATAGGAGTTGGGCTGCAGAAATTATCCCACTTTCAAATCAGGTGAGCCCAGTTTCCCAGTTTGGGAATAGCACAGCTTCTTTGTCGTTCCAATCAAACCATGATGAATCTCTTTGTAAGACGCTTTATTTGGATACATAAAATAAAGCGGTGGAGAATCACCAGGAAGTTGAATAAATCTCATAGGAGTTGGGATGAAGAAGTTATCCCACTTTCAAATCAGGTGATTCCAGTTTTCCAGTTTGGGAATAGGACAGCTTTTTCGTCGTTCCAATCAAACCAGGATGAATCACTTTGTAAGAAGTTTGATTTGGATACATAAAGTGGTGGAGAATCACCAGGAAGTTGAATAAATCTCATAGGAGTTGGGATGAAGAAGTTATCCCACTTTCAAATCAGGTGATTCCAGTTTCTCAGTTTGGGAATAGGACACCTTCTACGTCGTTTCAATCAAACCAGGATGAATCACTTTGTAAGAAGCTTGATTTGGATACATAAAGTGGTGGAGAATCACCAGGAAGTTGAATAAATCTCATAGGAGTTGGGATGAAGAAGTTATCTCACTTTCAAATCAGGTGATTCCAGTTTCCAGTTTGGGAATAGAACATCTTCTTCGTCGTTCCAATCAAAGCAGGATGAATCACTTTGTAAGAAGCTTGATTTGGATACATAAAGAGGTGGAGAATCACCAGGAAGTTGAATAAATCTCATAGGAGTTGGGATGAAGAAGTTATCCCACTTTCAAATCAGGTGATTCCAGTTTTCCAGTTTGAGAATAGGACAGCTTCTTCGTCGTTCCAATCAAATCAGGATGAATCACTTTGTAAGAAGCTTGATTTGGATACATAAAGTGTTGGAGAATCACCAGAAAGTTGAATAAATCTCATAGGAGTTTGGATGAAGAAGTTATTCCACTTTTAAATCAGGTGATTCCAGTTTTAAGTTTGGGAATAGGACAGCTTCTTCGTCGTTCCAATCAAACCAGGATGAATCACTTTGTAAGAAGCTTGATTTGGATACATAAAGTGGTGGAGAATCACCAGGAAGTTGAATAAATCTCATAGGAGTTGGGATGAAGAAGTTATCCCACTTTCAAATCAGGTGATTCCAGTTTTCCAGTTTGGGAATAGGACAGCTTCTTCGTCGTTCCAATCAAACCAGGATGAATCACTTTGTAAGAAGCTTGATTTGGATACATAAAGTGGTGGAGAATCACCAGGAAGTTGAATAAATCTCATAGGAGTTGGGATGAAGAAGTTATCCCACTTTCAAATCAGGTGATTCCAGTTTTCCAGTTTGGGAATAGGACAGCTTCTTCGTCGTTCCAATCAAACCAGGATGAATCACTTTGTAAGAAGCTTGATTTGGGTATATAAAGTGGTGGAGAATCACCAGGAAGTTGAATTAATCTCATAGGATTTGGGATGAATGAATTATCCCACTTTCAAATCAGCTGATTCCAGTTTCCCAGATTGGGAATAGGACAGCTTCTTCGTCATTCCAATCAAACCAGGATGAATCACTTTGTAAGAAGCTTGATTTGGATATATAAAGTGGTGGAGAATCAAAAGGAAGTTGATTAAATCTCATAGGAGTTGGGATGAAGAAATTATCCCACTTTCAAATCAGGTGATTCCAGTTTTCCAGTTTGGGAATAGGACAGCTTCTTCGTCGTTCCAATCAAACCAGGATGAATCACTTTGTAAGAAGCTTGATTTGGATACATAAAGTGGTGGAGAATCACCAGGAAGTTGAATAAATCTCATAGGAGTTGGGATGAAGAAGTTATCCCACTTTCAAATCAGGTGATTCCAGTTTCCCAGTTTGGGAATAAGACAGCTTCTTCGTCGTTCCAATCAAACCAGGATGAATCACTTTGTAAGAAGCTTGATTTGGATACATAAAGTGGTGGAGAATCACCAGGAAGTTGAATAAATCTCATAGGAGTTGGGATGAAGAAGTTATCCCACTTTCAAATCAGGTGATTCCAGTTATCCAGTTTAGGAATAGGACAGCTTCTTCGTCGTTCCAATCAAACCAGGATGAATCTCTTTGTAAGAAGCTTGATTTGGATACATAAAGTGGTGGAGAATCACCAGGAAGTTGAATAAATCTCATAGGAGTTGGGATGCAGAAATTATCCCACTTTCAAATAGGTGATTCCAGTTTCCCAGTTTGGGAATAGACAGCTTCTTCGTCGTTCCAATCAAACCAGGATGAATCACTTTGTAAGAAGCTTGATTTGGATACATAAAGGGGTGGAGAATCACCAGGAAGTTGAATAAATCTCATAGGAGTTGGGATGAAGAAGTTATCCCACTTTCAAATCAGGTGATTCCAGTTTTCCAGTTTGGGAATAGGACAGCTTCTTCGTCGTTCCAATCAAACCAGGATGAATCACTTTGTAGCTTGATTTGGATACATAAAGTGGTGGAGAATCACCAGGAAGTTGAATAAATCTCATAGGAGTTGGGATGAAGAAATTATCCCACTTTCAAATCAGGTGATTCCAGTTTCCCAGTTTGGGAATAGGACAGCTTCTTCGTCGTTCCAATCAAACCAGGATGAATCTTTGTAAGAAGCTTGATTTGGATACATAAAGTGGTGGAGAAGCACCAGGAAGTTGAATAAATCTCATAGGAGTTGGGATGCAGAAATTATCCCACTTTCAAATCAGGTGATTCCAGTTTCCCAGTTTGGGAATAGGACAGCTTCTTCGTCGTTCCAATCAAACCAGAATGAATCACTTTGTAGAAGCTTGATTTGGATACATAGGAGTTGTGATGCAGAAATTATCCCAGTTTCAAATTAGGTGATTCTGGTTTCCCAGTTTGGGAATAGGACAGCTTCTTCGTCGTTCCAATCAAACAGGATGAATCACTTTGTAAGAAGCTTGATTTGGATACATAAAGTGGTGGAGAATCACCAGGAAGTTGAATAAATCTCATAGGAGTTTGGATGAAGAAGTTATCCCACTTTCAAATCAGGTGATTCCAGTTTTTCAGTTTGGGAATAGGACAACTTATTCGTCGTTCCAATCAAACCCGGATGAATCACTTTGTAAGAAGCTTGATTTGGATACATAAAGTGGTGGAGAATCACCAGAAAGTTGAATAAATCTCATAGGGGTTGGGATGTAGACGTTATCCCACTTTCAAATCAGGTGATTCCAGTTTCGAAGTTTGGGAATATGACAGCTTCTTCGTCGTTCCAATCAAACCAAGATAAATCACTTTGTAAGAAGCTTGATTTGGATACATAAAGGGGTAGAGAATCACCAGGAAGTTGAATAAATCTCATAGGAGTTGGGATGAAGAAGTTATCCCACTTTCAAATCAGGTGATTCCATTTTCCAGTTTGGGAATAGGACAGCTTCTTCGTCGTTCCAATCAAACAGGATGAATCACTTTGTAAGAAGCTTGATTTGGATACATAAAGTGGTGGAGAATCACCAGGAAGTTGAATAAATCTCATAGGAGTTGGATGAAGAAGTTATCCCACTTTCAAATCAGGTGATTCCAGTTTTTCAGTTTGGGAATAGGACAGCTTCTTCGTCGTTCCAATCAAACCAGGATGAATCACTTTGTAAGAAGCTTGATTTGGATACATAAAGTGGTGGAGAATCACCAGGAAGTTGAATAAATCTCATAGGAGTTGGGATGCAAAAATTATCCCAGTTTCAAATTAGGTGATTCCAGTTTCGAAGTTTGGGAATAGAACAGCTTCTTCGTCGTTCCAATCAAACCAAGATGAATCACTTTGTAAGAAGCTTGATTTGGATACATAAAGGGGTAGAGAATCACCAGGAAGTTGAATAAATCTCATAGGAGTTGGGATGAAGAAGTTATCCCACTTTCAAATCAGGTGATTACAGTTTTCCAGTTTGGGAATAGGACAGCTTCTTCGTCGTTCCAATCAAACCAGGATGAACCTCTTTGTAAGAAGCTTGATATGGATACATAAAGTGGTGGAGAATCACCAGGAAGTTGAATAAATCTCATAGGAGTTGGGATGAAGAAGTTATCCCACTTTCAAATCAGGTGATTCCAGTTTTAAGTTTGGGAATAGGACATCTTCTTCGTCGTTCCAATCAAACCAGGATGAATCACTTTGTAAGAAGCTTGATTTGGATACATAAAGTGGTGGAGAATCACCAGGAAGTTGAATAAATCTCATAGGAGTTGGGATGAAGAAGTTATCCCACTTTCAAATCAGGTGATTCCAGTTTTCCAGTTTGGGAATAGGACAGCTTCTTCGTCGTTCCAATCAAACCAGGATGAATCACTTTGTAAGAAGCTTGATTTGGATACATAAAGTGGTGGAGAATCACCAGGAAGTTGAATAAATCTCATAGGAGTTGGGATGAAGAAGTTATCCCACTTTCAAATCAGGTGATTCCAGTTTTCCAGTTTGGGAATAGGACAGCTTCTTCGTCGTTCCAATCAAACCAGGATGAATCACTTTGTAAGAAGCTTGATTTGGATACATAAAGTGGTGGAGAATCACCAGGAAGTTGAATAAATCTCATAGGAGTTGGGATGCAGAAATTATCCCACTTTCAAATCAGGTGATTCCAGTTTCCCAGTTTGGGAATAGGACAGCTTCTTCGTCGTTCCAATCAAACCAGGATGAATCACTTTGTAAGAAGCTTGATTTGGATACATAAAGTGGTGGAGAATCACCAGGAAGTTGAATAAATCTCATAGGAGTTGGGATGAAGAAATTATCCCACTTTCAAATCAGGTGATTCCAGTTTTCCAGTTTGGGAATAGGACAGCTTCTTCGTCGTTCCAATCAAACCAGGATGAATCACTTTGTAAGAAGCTTGATTTGGATACATAAAGTGGTGGAGAATCACCAGGAAGTTGAATAAATCTCATAGGAGTTGGGATGAAGAAGTTATCCCACTTTCAAATCAGGTGATTCCAGTTTTCCAGTTTGGGAATAGCACAGCTTCTTCGTCGTTCCAATCAAACCAGGATAAATATCTTTGTAAGAAGCTTGATTTGGATACATAAAGTGGTGGAGAATCACCAGGAAGTTGAATAAATCTCATAGGAGTTGGATGAAGAAGTTATCCCACTTTCAAATCAGGTGATTCCAGTTTTCCAGTTTGGGAATAGCACAACTTTTTCGTCGTTCCAATCAAACCAGGATGAATCACTTTGTAAGAAGCTTGATTTGGAATCATAAAGTGGTGGAGAATCACCATGAAATTGAATAAATCTCATAGGAGTTGGGATGAAGAAGTTATCCCACTTTCAAATCAGGTGATTCCAGTTTTCCAGTTTGGGAATAGGACAGCTTCTTCGTCGTTCCAATCAAACCAGGATGAATCACTTTGTAAGAAGCTTGATTTGGATACATAAAGTGGTGGAGAATCACCAGGAAGTTGAATAAATCTCATAGGAGTTGGGATGAAGAAGTTATCCCACTTTCAAATCAGGTGATTCCAGTTTTCCAGTTTGGGAATAGGAAAACTTCTTCGTCGTTCCAATGAAACCAGGATGAATCACTTTGTAGCTTGATTTGGATACATAAAGTGTGGAGAATCACCAGGAAGTTGAATAAATCTCATAAGAGCTGGGATGAAGAAATTATCCCACTTTCAAATCAGGTGATTCCAGTTTCCCAGTTTGGGAATAGGACATCTTCTTCGTCGTTCCAATCAAACCAGGATGAATCACTTTGTAAGAAGCTTGATTTGGATACATAAAGTGGTGGAGAATCACCAGGAAGTTGAATAAATCTCATAGGAGTTGGGATGAAGAAGTTATCCCACTTTCAAATCAGGTGATTCCAGTTTCCCAGTTTGGGAATAGGACAGCTTCTTCGTCGTTCCAATCAAACCAGGATAAATCACTTTGTAAGAAGCTTGATTTGGATACATAAAGTGTGGAGAATCACCAGGAAGTTGAATAAATCTCATAGGAGTTGGGATGAAGAAGTTATCCCACTTTCAAATCAGGTGATTCCAGTTTTCCAGTTTGGGAATAGGACAGCTTCTTCGTCGTTCCAATCAAACCAGGATGAATCACTTTGTAAGAAGCTTGATTTGGATACATAAAGTGGTGGAGAATCACCAGGAAGTTGAATAAATCTCATAGGAGTTGGGATGAAAAAGTTATCCCACTTTCAAATCAGGTGATTCCAGTTTTCCAGTTTGGGAATAGGACAGCTTCTTCGTCGTTCCAATCAAACCAGGATGAATCACTTTGTAAGAAGCTTGATTTGGATACATAAAGTGGTGGAGAATCACCAGGAAGTTGAATAAATCTCATAGGAGTTTGGATGAAGAAGTTATCCCACTTTCAAATCAGGTGATTCCAGTTTTTCAGTTTGGGAATAGGACAGCTTCTTCGTCGTTCCAATCAAACCAGGATGAATCACTTTGTAAGAAGCTTGATTTGGATACATAAAGTGGTGGAGAATCACCAGGAAGTTGAATAAATCTCATAGGAGTTGGGATGCAGAAATAATCCCACTTTCAAATTAGGTGATTCCAGTTTCAAAGTTTGGGAATAGAACAGCTTCTTCATCGTTCCAATCAAACCAAGATAAATCACTTTGTAAGAAGCTTGATTTGGATACATAAAGGGGTAGAGAATCACCAGGAAGTTGAATAAATCTCATAGGAGTTGGATGAAGAAGTTATCCCACTTTCAAATCAGGTGATTCCAGTTTTCCAGTTTGGGAATAGGACAGCTTCTCCGTCGTTCCAATCAAACTAGGATGAATATCTTTGTAAGAAGCTTGATATGGATACATAAAGTGGTGGAGAATCACCAGGAAGTTGAATAAATCTCATAGGAGTTGGGATGCAGAAATTATCCCACTTTCAAATCAGGTGATTCCAGTTTCCAGTTTGGGAATAGGAAAACTTCTTCGTCGTTCCAATGAAACCAGAATGAATCACTTTGTAGCTTGATTTGGATACATAGGAGTTGTGATGCAGAAATTATCCCACTTTCAAATTAGGTGATTCTGTTTCCCAGTTTGGGAATAGGACAGCTTCTTCGTCATTCCAATCAAACTAGGATGAATCACTTTGTAAGAAGCTTGATTTGGATACATAAAGTGGTGGAGAATCACCAGGAAGTTGAATAAATCTCATAGGAGTTTGGATGAAGAAGTTATCCCACTTTCAAATCAGGTGATTCCAGTTTTCCAGTTTGGGAATAGGACAGCTTCTTCGTCGTTCCAATCAAACCAGGATGAATCACTTTGTAAGAAGCTTGATTTGGATACATAAAGTGGTGGAGAATCACCAGGAAGTTGAATAAATCTCATAGGAGTTGGGATGCAGAAATTATCCCACTTTCAAATTAGGTGATTCCAGTTTCAAAGTTTGGGAATAGAACAGCTTCTTCATCGTTCCAATCAAACCAAGATAAATCACTTTGTAAGAAGCTTGATTTGGATACATAAAGGGGTAGAGAATCACCAGGAAGTTGAATAAATCTCATAGGAGTTGGGATGAAGAAGTTATCCCACTTTCAAATCAGGTGATTCCAATTTTCCAGTTTGGGAATAGGACAGCTTCTCCGTCGTTCCAATCAAACCAAGATAAATCACTTTGTAAGAAGCTTGATTTGGATACATAAAGTGGTGGAGAATCACCAGGAAGTTGAATAAATCTCATAGGAGTTGGATGAAGAAGTTATCCCACTTTCAAATCAGGTGATTCCAGTTTTTCAGTTTGGGAATAGGACAGCTTCTTCGTCGTTCCAATCAAACCAGGATGAATCACTTTGTAAGAAGCTTGATTTGGATACATAAAGTGGTGGAGAATCACCAGGAAGTTGAATAAATCTCATAGGAGTTGGGATGCAGAAATAATCCCACTTTCAAATTAGGTGATTCCAGTTTCAAAGTTTGGGAATAGAACAGCTTCTTCATCGTTCCAATCAAACCAAGATAAATCACTTTGTAAGAAGCTTGATTTGGATACATAAAGGGGTAGAGAATCACCAGGAAGTTGAATAAATCTCATAGGAGTTGGGATGAAGAAGTTATCCCACTTTCAAATCAGGTGATTCCAGTTTTCCAGTTTGGGAATAGGACAGCTTCTCCGTCGTTCCAATCAAACCAGGATGAATCTCTTTGTAAGAAGCTTGATATGGATACATAAAGTGGTGGAGAATCACCAGGAAGTTGAATAAATCTCATAGGAGTTGGGATGAAGAAATTATCCCACTTTCAAATCAGGTGATTCCAGTTTTCCAGTTTGGGAATATGAAGCTTCTTCGTCGTTCCAATCAAACCAGGATGAATCACTTTGTAAGCTTGATTTGGATACATAAAGTGTGGAGAATCACCAGGAAGTTGAATAATCTCAAAAGAGCTGGGATGAATAAATTATCCCACTTTCAAATCAGGTGATTCCAGTTTCTCAGTTTGGGAATAGGACATCTTCTTCGTCGTTCCAATCAAACTAGGATGAATCACTTTGTAAGAAGCTTCATTTGGATACATAAAGTGGTGGAGAATCACCAGGAAGTTGAATAAATCTCATAGGAGTTAGGAGTAAGAAGTTATCCCACTTTCAAATTAGGTGATTCCAGTTTCCCTGTTTGGGAATAGGACAGCTTCTTCGTCGTTCCAATGAAACCAGGATGAATCACTTTGTAAGAAGCTTGATTTGGATACATAAATTGTTAGAAAATCACCAGGAAGTTGAATAAATCTCATAGGAGTTGGGATGAAGAAGTTATCCCACTTTCAAATCAGGTGATTCCAGTTTTCCAGTTTGGGAATAGGACAGCTTCTTCGTCGTTCCAATCAAACCAGGATGAATCTCTTTGTAAGAAGCTTGATATGGATACATAAAGTGGTGGAGAATCACCAGGAAGTTGAATAAATCTCATAGGAGTTGGGATGCAGAAATTATCCCAGTTTCAAATTAGGTGATTCTTTCCCAGTTTGGGAATAGGACAGCTTCTTCGTCATTCCAATCAAACTAGGATGAATCACTTTGTAAGAAGCTTGATTTGGATACATAAAGTAGTGGAGAATCACCAGGAAGTTGAATAAATCTCATAGGAGTTGGGATAAAGAAGTTATCCCACTTTCAAATCAGGTGATCCCAGTTTTACAGTTTGGGAATAGGACAACTTCTTAGTCGTTCCAATCAAACCAGGATGAATCACTTTTTAAGAAGCTTGATTTGGATACATAAAGTGGTGGAGAATCACCAGGAAGTTGAATAAATCTCATAGGAGTTGGGATGCAGAAATAATCCCACTTTCAAATAGGTGATTCCAGTTTCAAAGTTTGGGAATAGAACAGCTTCTTCGTCGTTCCAATCAAACCAAGATAAATCACTTTGTAAGAAGCTTGATTTGGATACATAAAGGGGGAGAGAATCACCAGGAAGTTGAATAAATCTCATAGGAGTTGGGATGAAGAAGTTATCCCACTTTCAAATCAGGTGATCCAGTTTCCAGTTTGGGAATAGACAGCTTCTCGTCGTTCCAATCAAACAGGATGAATTCTTTGTAAGAAGCTTGATATGGATACATAAAGTGGTGGAGAATCACCAGGAAGTTGAATAAATCTCATAGGAGTTGGGCTGCAGAAATTATCCCACTTTCAAATCAGGTGATTCCAGTTTCCCAGTTTGGGAATAGGACAAACTTCTTCGTCGTTCCAATGAAACCAGGATGAATCACTTTGTAGCTTGATTTGGATACATAAGTTGTGGAGAATCACCAGGAAGTTGAATAAATCTCATAAGAGTTGGATGCAGAAATTATCCCACTTTCAAATTAGGTGATTCCAGTTTCCCAGTTTGGGAATAGGACAGCTTCTTCGTCGTTCCAATCAAACCACGATGAATCACTTTGTAAGAAGCTTGATTTGGATACATAAAGTGGTGTAGAATCACCAGGAAGTTGAATAAATCTCATAGGAGCTGGGATGAAGAAGTTATCCCACTTTCAAATCAGGTGATTCCAGTTTCCCAGTATGGGAATAAGACAGCTTCTTCGTCGTTCCAATCAAACCACGATGAATCACTTTGTAAGAAGCTTGATTTGGATACATAAAGTGGTGGAGAATCACAAGGAAGTTGAATAAATCTCATAGGAGCTGGGATGAAGAAATTATCCCACTTTCAAATCAGGTGATTCCAGTTTTCCAGTTTGGGAATAGGACAGCTTCTTCATCGTTCCAATCAAACCACGATGAATCACTTTGTAAGAAGCTTGATTTGGATACATAAAGTGGTGGAGAATCACAAGGAAGTTGAATAAATCTCATAGGAGCTGGGATGAAGAAGTTATCCCACTTTCAAATCAGGTGATTCAGTTTCCAGTTTGGGAATAGGACAGCTTCTTCGTCATTCCAATCAAACTAGGATGAATCACTTTGTAAGAAGCTTGATTTGGATACATAAAGTGGTGGAGAATCACCAGGAAGTTGAATAAATCTCATAGGAGTTGGATGAAGAAGTTATCCCACTTTCAAATCAGGTGATTCCAGTTTTTCAGTTTGGGAATAGGACAGCTTCTTCGTCGTTCCAATCAAACCAGATGAATCACTTTGTAAGAAGCTTGATTTGGATACATAAAGTGGTGGAGAATCACCAGGAAGTTGAATAAATCTCATAGGAGTGGGATGCAGAAATAATCCCACTTTCAAATTAGGTGATTCCAGTTTCAAAGTTTGGGAATAGAACAGCTTCTTCATCGTTCCAATCAAACCAAGAAATCACTTTGTAAGAAGCTTGATTTGGATACATAAAGGGGTAGAATCACCAGGAAGTTGAATAAATCTCATAGGAGTTGGATGAAGAAGTTATCCCACTTTCAAATCAGGTGATTCCAGTTTTCCAGTTTGGGAATAGGACAGCTTCTTCGTCGTTCCAATCAAACCAGGATGAATCACTTTGTAAGAAGCTTGATATGGATACATAAAGTGGTGGAGAATCACCAGGAAGTTGAATAAATCTCATAGGAGTTGGGATGAAGAAGTTATCCCACTTTCAAATCATGTGATTCCAGTTTCCAGTTTGAGAATAGGACAGCTTCTTCGTCGTTCCAATCAAACCAGGATGAATCACTTTGTAAGAAGCTTGATTTGGATACATAAAGTGGTGGAGAATCACCAGGAAGTTTAATAAATATCATAGGAGTTGGGATGAAGAAGTTATCCCACTTTCAAATCAGGTGATTTTAGTTTCCCAGTTTGAGAATAGGACAGCTTCTTCATCGTTCCAATCAAACCAGGATGAATCACTTTGTAAGAAGCTTGATTTGGATACATAAAGTGGTGGAGAATCACCGGGAAGTTGAATAAATCTCATAGGAGTTGGGATGAAGAAATTATCCCACTTTCAAATCAGGTGATTCCAGTTTCCCAGTTTGGGAATAGGACAGCTTCTTCGTCGTTCCAATCAAACCAGGATGAATCACTTTGTAAGAAGCTTGATTTGGATACATAAAGTGGTGGAGAATCACCAGGAAGTTGAATAAATCTCATAGGAGTTGCGATGCAGAAATTATCCCATTTTCAAATTAGGTGATTCCAGTTTCAGTTTGGGAATAGAACAGCTTCTTCGTCGTTCCAATCAAACCAGGATGAATCACTTTGTAAAAGCTTGATTTGGATACATAAAGTGGTGGAGAATCACCAGGAAGTTGAATAAATCTCATAGGAGTTTGGATGAAGAAGTTATCCCACTTTCAAATCAGGTGATTCCAGTTTCCAGTTGGGAATAGGACAGCTTCTTCGTGTTCCAATCAAACCAGGATGAATCACTTTGTAAGAAGCTTGATTGGATACATAAAGTGGTGGAGAATCACCAGGAAGTTGAATAAATCTCATAGGAGTTGGGATGCAGAAATTATCCCACTTTCAAATCAGGTGATTCCAGTTTCAAAGTTTGGGAATAGAACAGCTTCTTCGTCGTTCCAATCAAACCAGGATAAATCACTTTGTAAGAAGCTTGATTTGGATACATAAAGGGTGGAGAATCACCAGGAAGTTGAATAAATCTCATAGGAGTTGGGATGAAGAAGTTATCCCACTTTCAAATCAGGTGATTCCAGTTTTCCAGTTTGGGAATAGGACAGCTTCTTCGTCGTTCCAATCAAACCAGGATGAATCTTTGTAAGAAGCTTGATTTGGATACATAAAGTGGTGGAGAATCACCAGGAAGTTGAATAATCTCATAAGAGTTGGGCTGCAGAAGTTATCCCACTTTCAAATCAGGTGATTCCAGTTTCCCAGTTTGGGAATAGGACAGCTTCTTCGTCGTTCCAATGAAACCAGGATGAATCACTTTGAAGCTTGATTTGGATACATAAAGTGTGGAGAATCACCAGGAAGTTGAATAAATCTCATAAGAGTTGGGATGAAGAATTATCCCACTTTCAAATCAGGTGATTCCAGTTTTCCCAGTTTGGGAATAGGACAGCTTCTTCGTCGTTCCAATCAAACCAGGATGAATCACTTGTAAGAAGCTTGATTTGGATACATAAAGTGGTGGAGAATCACCAGGAAGTTGAATAAATCTCATAGGAGTTGGGGAAGAAGTTATCCCACTTTCAAATTAGGTGATTCCTTTTCCCAGTTTGGGAATAGGACAGCTTCTTCTCGTCCAATGAAAACCAGGATGAATCACTTTGTAAGAAGCTTGATTTGGATAACATAAAGTGTTGAGAATCACCAGGAAGTTGAATAAATCTCATAGGAGTTGGGATGAAGAAGTTATCCCACTTTCAAATCAGGTGATTCCAGTTTCTAGTTGGGAATAGGACAGCTTCTTCGTCGTTCCAATCAAACCAGGATGAATCACTTTGTAAGAAGCTTGATTTGGATACATAAAGGTGGATAATCACCAGGAAGTTGAATAAATCTCATAGGAGTTGGATGAAGAAATTATCCCACTTTCAAATTGTGATTCCAGTTTTTCAGTTTGGGAATAGGACAGCTTCTTCGTCGTTCCAATGAAACCAGGATGAATCACTTTGTAGCTTGA